>NC_083633.1:16849798-17077591 GCF_963584025.1 Labrus mixtus | reverse complement strand
AGACGAGTACAAAGCTAACATGTTAAACATTATAAATATTCACATCCAGTAGAAAAAGACTGACACCAATGTGACGGACACTGCCTTAGTTTATGAGTTGGCTAATTGATTCTGTGTCTGATTCCTAGTGTACTAGGACTGGTCCAATCTGGAGCACCTGGGCCAGTAGCTCTAGGGCATTAGAGCCCGACCCAAGGGTGGAGCTCTCATGCTCGAAACACATCCACATTCACTCCATGTTTGTTTGTGCTATGGTAGTTGGTCTAATAAATCCTTGTTATCTCAAGCTAAGTTGTCTCGTATGTATATATATATATATATATATATATATATTTTGCAACCAGCCTGAAGTTGACACTCAAGGAAATGCTAATTATTTTCAGATGGGCCTACATCTGCCACCAATGTTTAACTGAGACATCAGTGCATCCCTAATTATGTGTTGTCACAATTTTAAAATTTGCTCGTTCTGTGTAAGGTGAGCACTAATGCTATCATTTACCTGTGACTACAGGCACTGCTGGAGCAAACCTTTATAGCCTACATCACCTGCAACAGATACATAGATCAATGATTCATGCTGCTGTTTTTTACAAGTTCAACCCCCTGCTATCATCATGTCATAGCAGAAACCAATATTTGGACCAGGCAGCACTTTCAGCTTCTTGTCAAATATCCAATTTTAGTGACAGCAGCATAACTCAGCCACTTACCTACTACGCTTGATTTTTATATTTTTATACGACAGACATTGTAACTCAGAACAGGCTGCCACCGCCTGCAGCTTATGTACTTCAGTGCTTGATTTCCTCAGATTCTGTTTCTCCAGAAAGTCTGGGCCAAGTGATCATATTCCTTAAATCACAGGCCCTGCCCATTTCAACATATGGAGGAACAGCAGCCCTCCATTGTGGCTGCTACGGCAAACTGTGAAACAATGTCTCGATGGGTGAGTTAACCACACATTATACCGTTTGCTTTACATCCGCCATCTCTGCAATAAACTACTGAGGAATAAACCTCTCGTCTTTTCTAAATCAAGTTAGCAAACAAAGCATCTAATTGCACTTTGCATCAGCCTATTGATTGAGTTATTAACCTGCTACATGGAACAGATTGCCCTTATGTTTATGAATTGATTACAGGATCTGAGATAATAGCGCAAAGGTTGCCATGATGATTACCTGCAACACATTCTTCACCACTGCGGGGCATCGGCTGAATTTGAAATTAGAGAAAATGACTATGGATTTGTTTTGTCTCGTAAAAAAGGCTCCTGGATGATTTCTTTTCGATCGACTGAAATGTATACAGCTGTAGTTGATATTATCTTCTCGTTTCTTTATTTTCGATTACTTATATCGTTTATATAATCATGGATGGACTGTTGGGCTGCGTACCATTGTGCAATTCATCACAATCTGCATTTCTTTGTTAAATATTGACAAAGTTAATGTGGACAATAAAAAATGTTTCCAAGTCCCTGAAAAAGAATGTAAGAGTGCAGCACAGTAGCTGCGTCTTCAGACAAATTACACAGGCCGCCCTGAAGTGCTCAGCAGCACACATCAACATGGCTAGCGGCCGTGCTACATTCTGCCGTGCTACATTCTGCCCGCTCAGCCGTCATAACAGTAGAAATGAATCTGCTTTAACATCCAATTAAAATGTTCCTAATAGCGCTGTGGTCGCATTGATTTCTCCGCAAATGGCCGTTCAGCGGAGAACATTTGCACCGAGGCATCTAGAGGGAATTTGGATCGGGCTCATCGCACATCGGCTCCGAGTACAAACAAAGAGGGATTGATAAGTAAATAGCCGGCTGGAGATTTACGCTGCATGTGTTTATGAGCATGTCAGAGCACAACTGCCTGCTTTTTAAATGTTTTGCTGCTGCCTTCTACGGCTGCTCAATGGACTTCAGGAGGCGCTGATAATGATTTAAGTTTCCAGCTCGGTCTACCCTCCATCTTTCTTCCCTCAGCAACAAAGACAAATAGAAGAGTGGTAGGGGGAAAGTAAGGGGCCCGTACAACTTACTCGGCAGCTGTTGGAAATGGTAATAAAACTCAGAAGGCAAAATTGGACTCGATAAATAATTGTATGCATCGAATAGAAATGCACATAAAAACCACCAATGGTTTAGAATCTTAGCACTTTTGATGATAAACATCCTCGTGTTTGGGGTGCTTTTACTCATCCAGCTGTTGCTCATCCAGTATATAACCACCTCGTGCATGTAAGAAGGAACGCATGGTACATTTTAATGAACTAACTGGTAAAAAACAGAAAACACCTCATTAACTGGCAGCTGGCTATGTTAGTGTGTGTGCGTTTTTAAGAGCCTGATCAGGCAGTTACATGAATGTGCTTAATTCACAGTACAGTACAGCGCCACACGGTCCTGCAATACAAAACACTCAGATATAAATGCATTCAGGAGAAAGTCTGCTCCACCCCCCCCCTCTGCTAATCCATTATTTAACAATCCCCCACTATCGCCCTGTGTCCTTAAGCTAGACTATTAAATATAAAAACAAACTGTTGGCTCCTATAGCCATGCGGCTTTAAAGCCAATTTGTGCTCACTTTCAGTGAAGCAGGAGCCATGCAGAGACTATATAAAATCTTGGACTTTTGTGGCTAGCTGAGAGCCTATACAGGGCTGATGGGTAGATGGATTAATATTCTCTACTTTAAAAAAATTAATCCATACATCAGGTTTTCTGATGGTAGTGAAGAGGTGAATCAAAAACAACACAAGGCAGTTTAGACTTGCAGTGTAAAACTTTGAAGCCTTTCCTGAGCAACAGTTCTATTCAGATTTACGGCCTCATCAAAGAGAATGTTGGACGCATTGACTTAAGCCCCAGATCGTGATCCGTCAAAAATAAGTTTGTTATAGTAAGGTATGTCTACTTCTTGTGACTTGGCATGGAACTCCTGACTGTTCGAAGTTCGAGTTGTAATCGGTTACATCCAAGGTCCGCAGCTATGGAGTTAGCTGTGCTGCAGCTAGCGGTGGAATGAGCTGACTCTACCAGGTGACCGGAGCTTAGTTAGCCCTACACCTAGCACTAGCTCCAGGCATCCCCAGGATACCCAGACAGATCCCCTGCTCAGCTCTCTCATTCCTGGTGTCAGCATCCAGGCCGCACTCGCTTTTAATCTCCTAGTTGCTGTAAATTTTTACGATATTCTCTGTCATCAAACTATTCCACTTACCAATCTTCCCAAACACATTCTGTGTTGTCCTTCACTCACTCCCATCAATGATGAACTGTTCCACTGAGCGCCCCTATAGGCCTGCAGCACTTGAGTACTTGAAGGTGTTTTTGAATGTGTATTTTCGATTACGCATCGTTTATGTATTCGCAGCGCGTTAATGCAGCTGCCCAGGCTATTTGCTGCACATCTCAGTTATTGCATTTCTATTATTTGCCCAACATTTTTCCTTAAGTATGGCATTTGCCATTGTCACTGTACTTGGCCTCAGTCTGCTATGATATACCACATTTACTCTAGTGCACTCAATCTCAGCTTCCATATACTGTAATGGCATGACCCTCTGTCCCCTGTGGCAAGTATGTGCCCACCACCACAGCTGATCGATGTCTGAGATATATATATATAAAAAAAAGAGAAAAGTAATTTAAATTAAAATGTTCAATCTAAATTTGTCCAGCCATTTATAATTTCTTGGACCTCTTGGATTTAATTGTTGATTTCATGGTTGGCTTCCCTTCAGGTCACATTGCTGCTTGACTACAACTGGGCAAATAAGTTATAGATTTGTTGAAAATCAGTCATAAGCTCAACTAATGCACAAGACAAGGAGTCAATAATAGATTAGCGGGAAAGAGAGCGAGAGCCAGAGATACCCAAAAGGCAACCGGAGTCCATATTAATTATGCTAATGATTTGGATTTGCTACTTCATTAACCACCATTTTGAGCTGGTTGATCACCAGGGTAGCAACTGTGAGGGGTAAAAAAAAAAAAAAGAAGCGAAACAAAGAGAGAGTGTGTGTTTTTAAGTGTGTGCATACATCTCTGTGCATGTATGTAGGCACACATGCTAATTACAACATCTGGTAATTACTGTTGAGACACTTAGCAATCAATTAAGCTCTATTCCTTGCCTACGCCAGCAGATAGCACTGCATGTAAGTGACTCCGGATAATGATTTTTATAATTACAAAGTGTTATTTTCTGTAAAAGAAAAACAGTTCTTTGACAGTGCTTTGGTTGGAGAAAAAAAATCTCAGATCCAGCAGATAAGTTCCCGCAGTTTTCTTTGAAAAACAGCAGATGGGAGCAGAGTTCAATTCAAGCGTGGCTTCTTATAACACTCTTCCTTTTCTTGTCAGAATACTGATGCTCATGCCATTGTGACTACTGAAATATTCTTACAGTTCTGTTTTTCTGGCAGACAGGGGGGATGACTTTAGAAATACCAAAAATGCTTTGGATATTTGCAATTTTCAAATTGTTGCAACAAGTTTTATTTTTTCAATGTTTTGACTTTTGTGATATAGGATCAATTAACTGCTGGAAAAAAAATAAGAAAACAATTTATGATGGGATAGTGGTGAGTGAGTTCTGCATTAAAACCTCAACAACAGGTGTTATGTTGAAGCATGTTCAAACTTTCATGGAAGTAGGTTTCTGCAGGTTTTTTTCTGGATGTCAATTTCCAGGATTTGACCCCTAGAACTTCAATCAAAACGTATATATTATAATGGTCGGTTGATCTACTGTGATGTTTAATCCGTTACACATCACACTAATGTATCCAAACACGCTGGACTAGTGCCGTAAGGAAAGCCCAAGAATTGCCCAGGGAGCCTGCACGGCAACCTCAAATGGAAAGCAAGTCAAGGGCTAAATGAAAATGTATTACCAATGATTCATTTCACATCTTTAATCGGCAAGAATCACAGATTGTCTTCTGCCCGCATCAAAGACGATTTGCTTGACAAAGACAAAGACAAAGACAAAGGGGGGAAAATTAGGTCTTTTATATTCCATGAATGTCACTGTCAGCCGAGAGCGGACATCAGTTTCAGTAGTTGTTCACTTTGAAAGCAATTTACATGAGCAGAGAAATAAGAGGGGAATCTCGGGGAGGGGTTGAAATAAGGGACAACGGGGGCTGTCAAATAGTGGCAAAGTAATTGTATTGAGATGTTTGCCCACATTGAAGTAATTGATTTGTCTTTGTATACAAACATGGCACGTGGACTGGAGAGCCATGTGTCTGTCTGATTAACAAAGCACTGCAACACCCACAGACACTCCTCAGACCTTTATTTGACAGGACCTGGTGCAGCTCGACTACAGTACACGGCATGCTACTCTGACTTACATGCTTTTTTTTTTTTTTTTACTTTTCTCACTTCCTTCTACACTGTTGACACGCTCGCAGGTCCATCAACACTAACATATGTGGCAGCATGCAATCTAAACTTCATTTTGATTTCTAGTCGATAGTCCAAAATGTATCAGGATGAGTTACAGGGAAAATGTGCTTGAAGTGAACCACAGGACACCCTGTAATTTCTGTTTTGATGTAGTGCATAGTCTTTAATGTTTTATTATGGATTTGACAAGTTTTGACAAGCCAAGTGTGATAGAGAATCAATAAACCACTGAGAAAAGTTTTCAAGAGCAAACGAGTCAATTTGTAGTTAGTTTCTTAAAATGAAGACTTATGACTCAGGGGAATATAAGCAACCTCAATGCTTACATTTTCTGACAAGCCTTTGTCAGTTTTACAGAAAAACTAACAACACCATTTGTTATGATTGACTGTGTTAGAGATAACAAACCGGTAAGCAAGCAGACATCAGTATTTGTGCTCAGAATACAAATTAGACTTATTGAAAGAGTAAGAATATTAAATGAAAACACTACATATCGCCTTGTATTGTCGTTGTATCTGGTCCCCATTACAACATAAAAACAAGACTACACATACACACACTCCAAAAAATTAATGATTCTCGCAGGTAATTCCGAGATCTTGTTTCCATAGATTTAACCAGGGATGGAAAGTAACAAATTACATTTACTCACATTACTGTATCCGAGTATTTTTTGTGTACTTTAACTTTCTTGAATAGTTTAAAAAGTCTGTACATTTATTTTGACTTGAGCGCCAACCTTTTCATGTAGTTGTCAAAGCAGTCGACATGACAAAGATGTTTTTATAGATATTTTTATTTGTTTTTACAGACTTTTTGTCACAACAAAGTCAGCAAGAGCATTTGTATTTTTGTTTGTTCATTACATTGTAGTAATTTCAAAGCAACCAAGAGAGGACCAGCGGACCATGTCATAGCGAAAAAAAAAGCAGAGGCAATTTTGACATGCAGCGAAACAGGCAGGGCTTCTAACCACGTCCAAGGCAAGGGGAATGCTAACAGCCCCCACCATCCAGTTTCAACTCTCACCCCCATTTATCCACCACGGAGCCCCCAGAGCCCATCGATTACAAAATACACACAGAAGATGCAACAAAAAGGGGTTGTTGTTGTTTTTTTGCTCTGAACTCTCGCTCCAGGGATGACAAAATGAACATGTGTCTAAAATTCTTTATTCTATTATGTGATGTTAACATTGCTTCAAAAAAGGGATTCAGTAACATATTTTTTTTTTAAATAGCAACATTCAAGTCTTTCTAGTTACCCAGCATGGTGATTGGTCTACAGAACATCTTTAATGCATTACCAACATAGTTTTTTCCCCCCCTAAAAGACACCTTTTGATATGTTAGTGATATGCCAAGTAGAAAAGGAAAACTCTAACCTCCGGACCTCTCTCAACCCACTTATTTTTCCAAAATTACACGATTGGATTGAAAGGACAGTTTGGTCTATTACAAAAGAAATCAAGGTAAGAGGAAGAGGCCACACGTAATGAAAGGTTTTCTGTGGAACTTTACAACCTTTCCTTTCAACTATCTAGTATAGTAGTACAGTGCAATTACTGTTCATGAGATTAAGCCCTGCCTGAACAATATTTAAAATGAATTTGTAAAAAATGTCAACACACTTCTACCTATTTTCATTTCTTTACAGTTTAAAGAGAGAACGGCAAACGTCAAATGTGTAGTTAAGTGCTAGCTTTGCTTTTACATTACAGAGTGATTTTCTAGTCTGAGCAGTGGTCTAGGATCCAGGTGCGAGAGTACTCCCCCAGTGTTTGGTCCCTAAGGGAGACATAATTGACAAGCCTGTTAAGTGACTACAGACAGAGGCCAAAAGAAGAGAAACATCCTATCCTGAAAACCTGGAAAAGAAAAAAAACAGAGTGTAGGAAAAAAAAAAAAAAAATCACCAGACAGACGAAATGACCTCCAACAAACAGACAAAAGCAGTGTGACGACAGAAGTTGATTGGGGTAAAAGGGGCGAGTCCATCTCGTGTCAGGGGACCACTGCATCCATCTGTCCGTTCGTTCACCCACCTGTCCGGCCACCTCCCACACCGCTGTGTCTCACTTGAACAGAGCCTTTATGGCTTCGTTATCAGCTGCAGCTTCAAAGGCAATGGCGCCACTCGGTCCTTTTACGTCTTTGTCAGCTCCCTGTGGAGGAGAGGGGACATGAATATTAAAGACGCTTACAGGGTGTGTTAAGTATGTATCCCAGTTGGATGCCAACCCCGCTTCATTAAGTAAGGGTTAAGGTGAGGAGCAGCGACCTCAATCTATAGCCTCGTTTCAAAATAAAGTGCGGTGAGACTCTAGACAGCAGAGGTTGCAGCTTGGAAGTCAAAAAATTACATTAAAAGGGAAGTTATTTTAAAGTCTACATATGAAACCAACCAGCCAATAAGAGATGTTACAGGTGCGTACATATAACGCCTTGAATTGGCAACGTGGAAAAGACAACTGGTAAATTATCATGGACCAGTAGAATCGATGTATGGGATTGTCAGCAACGTAACATTGTTAGCATATAGTGCTAATCAGTGGATGTCGCTTGCAATATACACCAGTAAATTGCTGGCCCTCTGTAGGTTATAGCTTGTCACCCTTAACTTGCCTAACATGCTACAAAAAAAACATTGATGGCGAAACTTCTGTCACTTACTTTTCTCAAACTCTGCCACTAATAACTCGCCTGTCAGCCTGCCTTCATCCACACATGCAAAACAAAATTCCTGGATGCTGAGGCACAAATCAATTTGAGCTTTAAGGGGATAAAAGAATTAATGTGACAAAGATGGGAGTGGACGCAATCATTTGGATTACTAGGGACTGAAAAACAAATGCAGAAAAAGCACGACAGTGAGACAGACAAGAGTGTTGAATGTGACAACAGATTTAATGGGCAAAAAGAGGAGCGTCGGGTGAAAGTAGAGAGGGAGAAAGACTTGTCTTTGTTTGGCCTGCCAACTTTAGCCTCTTAGCAAAGGGCTTACCAGAACCAAGGCAGAAAGAGTCTATTGTTGCGTGGAGAAGCAGGGCATCGAAAACATTGTGCCCTACTTCAAGTGCCCAGCAGTATGAGGAGTTTTGTCTGGGTGCAAATTCCATGCCACAGGAGCGACAGAGCGCATCCAGAGCAAGAGATTTGCCAGAGCTGAGCTGGTAACTTGTCAGATCTGCATCTCTAATTGGTAAAAAGACAAAAAAAAAAAAACTGACTTCATATTTCTAAAAAGTGTGCACCTGTCAACGCGCCAGCTGTATAGCATTTTAAACTTTTTTTAAATACAGGTTTATACGTGTACATTAAATACTTTGCAGAAAAAGTTTGACATTTTGGTTAAAAAAACATTTCAAGGCTTTGCTGCTGAGTGTTAAAGGAAAAATAAGTCGACGCCAACCAATCATTTTGCTTGGCACTCTAGTGAGTTCAGGGGTTGGGGGTGGGGGGGGTGTGAAGGTAGGAGGAAGCTTTATTTTCTACTTCTTTATTTCTACAGCTCTTGGGAAGCCATTAGTAGCTTGTTCCGGATCATACAGCATGACTGACACTACAAGCTTTATTTAGACGGTTGGAGACAGCGTTACACCTTGACCACAACCCTTTACCATCAATCCTGCCTCACAAGGCATCTAGCTGACAAACTTAACCACTTCCATGTATACCGCCATATTTGAGGAGGAAAGATCTCATAATGGCTATTCCCTTCTCATAGCAAGAGGGTCTGCCAAAGATTGACACAGTCTAATGGCCTTCATGGTAGAGTCACAATTATAACTCTGGCCTATATAGGTACCATCTCTAAGGACAAATGACATACCATACCCATTGGCTATCCAGCTCCCTGGCATACTCCTGGCACAACCTTCCTTTAATGAGCCTTCCCCGACTTGAGTAATGACCCATCACAAACACCTCATGGTCACAGCTTATCAATCAAAGAGAAGCGTGTAGCCGAGAGAGACACAGCCTAATGATTAAGACTCTACATCCCCAGGGTGTCTTGAGGTAAACCTAAACGTGGAGTATATTCATATGCCAAAAGCAAATACAATTTTAAGTCTTCTGAGCATTTTTTTGTTCATATTTTAGGTCTGAAATCATTGGAAATTGGTGTTTAAAGGTGAGAACCTTGTTCTTAGAATAAAGAGTAGAATTTAGTAAATTAAATCAAATTGGCAAAGCGCCCTTGAAAATGATGTCTACATGATTGCTTTCTAACTTACTTGTGGACTGATTTAACAAAATGTAATTGCAAAACCCTTCTTTGTGTCAAGTCTGCCACATCTAGTATAATAAAACTTTATGGGATAATGAACTGACTTGACATAATAATAAAGCAATTCTTCCTACTCAATGCTCGTGTACACAGTTCCTCATAGAATAAAAAGACGTGTCTATTCATGCGAGTATGCCCTTTCATTGTTGACTCAAAATGAACTGGCTAGCCTCTGCAGACTATAGTCAGCACTCTCAGCCAGGATCTTACAGCTGGGTCACCTATTGGGGTTAAAGCAGTCTTTCATAATTTATTTCCAACAACAGCTCAGCATGCAGTCAGGGGGCAAGGGTCAGCGCCCATAATGCACCAGGGAACCAAGCCATTTCGTTTGCAAACACAGGATCGCCTGACAGTTGAATAGTCACAATTCAATATTCTCATCGGGATCCTTTTATCCACTGAAGTGTGGTGGCAATGGAGCTACAGGTGCTGCCAGACAAGAGTGGATATGCAGCCGCACATTCCATGGTGTGGCTTTGGGACAATCTATTTATCTCATGTTGAGACGCAGGGCGAGTTTTGAAAAGCCGCGAGGGGTAGATGTATTGAGATCTGGTCCCCGTGGTGACTGATGACCTTTCGGCTACATCTGGGTGTTAATCCTTGTTGGTGCTTAGTGAAGATGAGTATGGAGCCATGAGAGGAGCAAAACCGTGGGTTCGCTCATATCTCTGCCTTCCACTGTAATCCCTGTTCAGATGAGCTACGGCCATGTGTCTTGACTCATAAGATACCACAGACAAAGGCTTTTTTTAAGGACCACCCAGAGGGCTTTAATATCCAATGCAGAGGTGCTACTTGCATATCTGCCTATTCCACATGCAGAAGAGCTTGTGACTTGAAGGACGATGAACTGTGGCTGTGAATATGTGACTGGTGCCGGGGGAAATAAAAGGAGATGACTGCAGCCAATAATGAAGACTTAATAAAAGAGACGCTGGTTTTAAATCCAATTTCTAATGTTTTTTTTTTTTGCAGAATTGATATTACAAGAAAGTCATACTCAAACTCCTCCTAATTTAGAGTAGACCTACCTCCAATAAAAGGCAGAGGCATTACCCAAATGAGACAACCAAGGAATAATTGTATGTACCATGTTTTTTAGATAAAAGTTAAAGTTAAGAGCTGAAAAAGTACATTAGGTTCCGAGACAATAGATTTTTTTACCCTAAAGCCTCTGACACAAACAGTACAGGCAACCAAACAATAGTTCTGTGTAAAAGTAGAAGTCTAAACAATGTGCCTGTCCATGCTTGCCAACATCCCGCTTGCAACTTTCAGAGGAGGGAAGTTACAGAGAAGTAAACTGCTATCTTCTTCCTGTTGGCACGGGCTGCTTCTTTCCGTGTATCTCGGCGCCAACAGATCTGACGGCCAGCTGACAGCAGTAGCCAGCTGCCGGCCAGCTGCTGGCCAATTGCTTACTAGACTGTTGGCTTCTGGATGCGAGGGCTGAGGCGTGCTGTAGTGTTGATGAAAGTGGCGGATTAATACAGCCGATGCCAACAGGAATAAGTTAGCAGTGGAGTACCGCATTAAGTGTCTCTCTAACTGAATACCAGTGTTTCCCACACATAGATTATGGTTTCCTCTTTTCAAATTCCTTCTGCAAAATGAGGTTTGAACTGTTGATCGATTGAAAAGTCTGCCTGAATGGGACATATGTGACAGTATAGAGAAAAATTGACTTCCCAAATCGTTAGTGGGACATAGCTTGTGAATCCCCCCCCCCCCCCCCCCCCACTCCCCTCCCCTCCTTCCATTACTTTTGTTGAGACAAGATGATGCCACAGTGAAACGACTCTGTATGTAGAGGAGCGTTCCATTTACCCTGGCTCATTAAGCTTGGCTGAGAACAGACAGCTTCTCACTCACTGCCAGCCTTCGAATATCTAGCTCTCAATCTCACATACACATTTGGGATCCAGCCCTAAAAGTTATGTCCTATACTGGTGTTGAGCTTGTTCCATGAGTTTATCACTGAGCTAATCTTCTTTGCATTACTGCACCCTGCAAGTTATATAATATCAATATCATTCAGGTTTATATTTTAAAAAACAAACTTGTCCTTTAATTCAATTTAAGATACCAAGATCTCTTGACTACAGAGGAGAGGAACCCTCTGGCTTGTTATCAGTGCATAGTTCAAAAGCCAGCATCCGTGATGGTAGGGGGATGCACAAGTGCACATGGCATATGTGAAGACCTCATTACCCCAAACAGGATTTGGAGCAGCATAAACTGCTAAATACATGACTTAATTTTCAGGGAAGGATTTGCTTATTTCAGTGAGACAGTGCCAAATCACATTCTGCACACATTACAAAAGCATGACTCTGCGGTAAAAGAGTCAAGGTGAGAAACTGGCCTTCCTGCAGATCTGACTTGTCAGTCATCAGAAAAAATGCGAGGCACATTGTGAAGTGTTAACTGAGATAAAGGAAACTCTGATCCTTCTGAACAGCTGGAATCCTACATTAAACAAGAACGGTAAAACATTCCACTTTCACGATTTCAGAAATTGATCTCCTCGGTTACTAAAATGCTTTAAGTGTTGTCAAAAGAAAAAGTGATGCATCAGAGTGGAAAGCATGACCTGGTCCCATCTTTTTTTTTTTTCAAAATGTGTTTCTGGCATCAAGTTCAAAATGGGAATAACATTTTTTAAAAACCATTAAATGTCTTACATATGACATGCTGTCTTTGTGGTATTTTCAATGACGGGTTGCTATTGTGGCCACCATGTGTGTAACATTAGTTGAGTACATGAGCATCAATACCACTGCAGTCTGGCTTATTTGTCCAGAGGTGAAAAAAAATCCAGCAGTCTAGACGAAATCTGTAATTTGTTTGTATATGACTGGCGTGCCTGAACATCAGGAAAGACATACACAAAGAGAAACGTATGGGCTTTCCAGAAATGAGCTCCAACACCTTCAAGCGAGGATTTATATTTAAATATGATGGAGTAGCAAAAATTCTCCTGCTGCATGACATTGGTTTGATTGGACATTCATTTATAGAAAGCTTGTTATTCAGCTGCACTTTTTCAGTGTGTAACAGCTGTGTCTGCCTCTATGTTGTCTCTCTCGTCTCAGCTGTGACTCTGTGTGCAGACGTCCACATCTATCTGTCTGACAGAGGTAGCAGTCAAATGGTACGAGAGCATAACAACTGAGGGAGGACAGAGTGAAGGATGGTGCAGATATAGATGGAGGAAAGGCCTAGGCATGTGTGAATGAAACTGCTCAATAACACAGACACAAAACAAGTGAACAGCTGCAACACTGAGTGATGTGCTCTATGAACATTCCAGCACGGCACACACGGGGCTGCGTTAAAGGTCCTTTTGTCCGGTGAGTTACCTCATCAGCACAGGCTCTGACACATCAGCATGCACTGGTTGCTGAAGAACAAGAGGCCACCTCTGTGTACAGATGTAGATGCAAAGTACTAACCTTTTCTAGCAGGACCTTGACACAGGCGACGTTACTCTCGTAACAGGCGCAGAGCAATGGAGTTAACCCGTGCCTGTCTGTAGCCTGTAGGGGGGAACGGTCGGAAAAGGCATGAGAAAAGACAAAAAAGGAAACACCACGAAGCTATGATGAAAAGTTGTTGTGAGCTCACTTAGTCAAGGAGATGAGATGAACATAGATAATGTGGGGGCCTTAACAGCATGCATCCATTTCTATTTTACACTAAATAAAATCAACCATCAAGATCTTGTAAGTTGATATGTAAATTATTTTTCAAGCTCAGTTTTCACAGATGTGCTTCCTGCTTTGGTTCTACTTCTGCCCAGGTTCAAAGATCAATGCTGCTTTTCACATAAAATTCAACTGATGACCGAGTAGACGTGGTAAAAAAAAAAACAAAAAAAAAACTGCAAGTTACAAAAGAGCTTCATCCGAATTACAGATATCAATACAGTTGGGTGGCTAAGTGCCCTTTAAGTGGATATGGATCAATCCAGTACAACAACATCAGAAGAGACTATTGAAGCTCAGGGGGCCAATCAGGCTTAAGGTGTGGTCTGGCAAGCTGAGACAATTGTTGAATGAGAGAAAGGACAATGGCTGAAATAGCTCATAATAAACTGGTTAGAACAGCCATAGCACTTCAGTTCAAACAATGTCAATGTCATCGCTGCGCATGGGGCCCAATGAAAACACAGAAATGCAGAATTTGATAACATAAATATGAATCAAATCAAGGAATTTAAACAATAACCTTTGACGAGGAAAAGGAAGCACATACAGGAACTGTTTTACTTTATGGTCATTTAAAGCCAGTAGGTAAATTAATGCAAACAGAATGTGATAGGAGCTGGATGTTGCGACTCTTACATTGATATCTGCTCCCTTAGAAAGGAGGAACAACACCACGTCTATCTGATTGTAGTCTGCAGCGTAGTGCAGGGGCTTCCTACCACCGTTCAGGGTCCGGTTTACATCTTCATCCTGCAGAGGAAAAAAGATGGCATGTTAGCAGCGCTGAAATAAATAACCAAAAGCTGTCACAAACCAATAATCTGCCTTAAAAGGGAGGAGCTGAGGGCAGCTTTTCATTAAAACGGAAGCTTCTGTTGATACGAGTCACAGACTGAAACTTTGCAGCCAAAAATAACAGACACTCACTCAAGTTCCCTAACCACACACACACACACGTCTGAGCATGTGCTGAGGGGCCTTCTGGTGAAAAAACCTTCAAATCAACCACAGCTGTAGCAGCCAGTTAAGTCTTTTCTGACACTTTTTCATGGTTAACTTATCCTCTCAAGGAAAGTGAGAACAGAAGCTGTTATTCACTCCGAAAATTGGCTGTCAAAACTGAATTATTGTTACAGAATTTGTTGAAACGCTGTTGTTAAATAAAAAGGAGAATCTTGTTACTAAAGACCTGATCTGGGGATGGCAGAGCTACCTTGGCTGTCTGGCTCCCCTGAGGCAACTACAGCAAACGCAATAAAGCTGGGATGTAAATATAAAAGGGGAAAGTAAACTAGCACAACAAAGAGATACTGTCTATTATAATATTTGATATTAGCAAAAGATAAGATATCTGTAATTCAGTGTATGCTCAGGGATGTCATCAGCATAGGACAATAAAGCAGAACCACCCCCTCTTTATGAGTTGCTAAATTGCTTGTTCAAAAATGCACTTGACAGTGGCGTGGTATGGGGGGGGGGCTTCTCTAGAGGCAGGTCATGACATAAAAGAACAACAAGATAATACCTGACAGCGCAACAGAATTTTATGCTATAATTACAATTTCTGCCTTAATATCAATGCTACTTGTAGTCAGACATATTCACGGTATATCACGAGAGAACATAAGGAAACACATTAAAGCTTTTTATTTCGTTCACTGAGATTGCACTGGTCACGACTTTACCCTGGCTTGCTTGTACGTTTTCCTGAATATTTCCTGCTGCTTTCTCACATTACCCCGACTTCACCCCAAAAATTGACCAGGGAGCTGGCCGGAAATTGTGACTCCTGCTTTAAGATTAAGATTTACTTTTATTGATCCCCGCAAGGGGAAATTTCAGTTTCTACACTCTGTAAGTCGTGAACACACATATAGGCTGAAATATACACACACCTGCACAAACAGGATCCTATGGAAATGCACTAATGGAGAGATGTCAGAGTGACGGAGCTGCCCACAGCAGGCGCTCCTGAGCTGGTGGTGGGGAAGGGGTTTGGTGCCTTGCTCAAGGGCACCTCGGCAGTGCTCAGGAGGTGATCTGGCACCTCTCCAGCTACCAGACAAACTTCCATATTTGGGATTTGAACTGGCGACCCTCCGGTTCCCAACCCAAGTCCCTACAGATTGAGCTACTGCCGCCAGTCACTTAAGTCACATTGGAAAATTGGGTTGTTCACATGTGCAGCAGAAATGTGTGCAGACATTTGCATGAGTTTTGCGCATTTGTAAAAACACCAATGGTTATGAAGAGTGTCTTTGTGTATTTGGAAACATAAAGTTGAAAGAACTCCGATGGTCATGGTTTTTGATAAGATAACTCACTTCCTTGTTGACCTAAAGGATTAGCTTTCCAATATATTTTTAATCATATTGCAAGTATGACTGAGTTGTCTACAGTGTTGCTTTAACACCCCCAATGGCTTTTCAGCAGAGGTATAAACAAAAGCTTCTCTATAGAAAAAAAGGGGGAACTTTTAAGCTATGTTGTGAAATACAGAGTGGCATAACAGGCACT
The DNA here is from genome assembly GCF_963584025.1 of Labrus mixtus. Lineage (NCBI taxonomy): Eukaryota > Metazoa > Chordata > Actinopteri > Labriformes > Labridae > Labrus > Labrus mixtus. The sequence continues at coordinate 17,061,643 of NC_083633.1, read as the reverse complement.
TACGAGTTTAAGCAAACACACTTCTAGCCTTTTCCAAAAAAGATTATTATGGCTAGCATGGAGGGTATCTGGGGATTTGCTATAGCCGCGCCTCCAGCTCCCCCCCCACTCCGACCCCGGCCCACCAGACTCTCAGCTGTGAACTTGGCTGTTTTTACTTCCTTCCATTTGCCATGCACCTTAACTGCCTCTGTTTCTTATCCATCATTGCACTAGGGTCACTTTATTTATCTCATTTTTACCATTACAGTTATATTGTTTATATTAGTTCTGTTGTTCCATTATTCACCATGCACCTTATAACTTATCATTTAGTATTTAGCCTACTTGCACATAGCTCTGTGTATTTATTTGTAATTTTTGTAATTGATTTCAAGGATAGCCCCTTGAGATGCATCATCTCATTTTCAAGGGGGTCCTTACAAAACATAAATTAATCATCATAATACAAAATAAAAGGTCAATCCAAAACATAATACCAAACATTTAAACACAGAGACACCCACACCACAAACACACTCACAATCACTCACACTTAATGCTCCCCCAAGCCTAGCCACCCACCATCCAGAACAATATTACACAATCAGAAAAAATCTGAAGAGAGAAAAAAAGAAAGAAAGAAAGAAAGAAAGGAAAACCTCTGCAATAACATACATGTAAAGGTAGAGCTGTGTACACCCATGCACACATATGCATCTATCAATTGATAGAGCCGTCGCCTCTCAACCGGAAGGTCGAGGGTTCGATCCCCAGCTGGCCAAATGTCCGATGTGTCAAAATTGTGCTTCAGTGGTGGTGTATGAATGGGATTAGTTACTTCTCATGGATGATACTACATAGCGATCATCACTACCATCAGTGTGTGAAAGGGTGTGAATGGGTGGGTGTGGCATGTGGTGTATAGCCCAATAGCCCAAACACCATCATATTATTTTTGTAATTTATTGTAAGAAACTACTGTTTTTACCTACTGTATTTTCAAATTAATGGGTGAAATATCCAATTTTAAACCATTTTTATGTGTTTTTGAAAAGAATCTCGCGACCCCCCCCTAACAGTGTTCCGCGACCCCCCAGTGGGCCGCGACCCCCACTTTGGGAAACACTGCACTATGCAGTACATACACACAAAGTGTACGCAACATTAAGGCATAAGGTACAGAACAGTATATATATAAAATATATTTATTTCTCGTTTACATCTGTTAGTCCGATCACTGTCCACTCATATCTACTCTTTTTATATTTTGTATTTTTAAGTTAAGTTTAAGCTGTTTTTAAATTGACACTTTATATTTAGGTTAAAATGTTTCATACTTGCACTGTTGTTAATTTATCATAAGTCACTTGATCTTGTCATTCTCTGCAAATACTGTCTCAATTCTCCCCAGTTAACTTCTTCATTCATTTTATACTTGTGTATATACCCCCTGTTATTTTTATTTACCTCATCTCTTCTGTTTAATGTGTATCCTATCCTTACTGCTCTGTGTGCCTTTGAATTGGGGACTAATAAAGTTTTTTGAATTGAATGTTTGCTGGAGGCCTGGTGCTTATTTCCAAAACATAAAGGTAAACTTGATCCACAGCAGGCTAAGAAATGGCCTTTTTACCAACATCTAAAATAAATAATCAATAAAGCATAATGTGAAAGTATTAAAGGCTTTGTGCAGGTGATTGACAGCTGGTGGTAGATGTCTACCTTACCAACAGGTTGCTTCCTGTGGACAGAGGATACGAAATCGCTTCCTAATCAACTCCAACATGTTCCTGAACCAAAGCCGACCCCATCACCTCCAAGTTTACATCCTAATTCAGACTGACATGCGGTGAGAACACAAAACATAAACACACCAACACCCTAAATAATAAAAGAATGTGGCTACCTAGCTGTGCTACATTAGCCTGCACAGTAAGACTCCTTTAAACCCTTTTAAATGATTCGTGGTGAATTCAATCCGAGTTAAAGCTCATTAATTGAACATAACTAAATGTTACAGGTTTAAAAAGAAGCTCCAATATCTTGCAAACTTAGTATGGCTCAACTCCAGTTACCGTTAGCTTGTCGGCTAGGTTGGTAGCTTATCTACCTGGAGCCGAGCAGCCGGATTATTGCTTCAACTTGATGTACATAGCTGTAAATAAATAACATTTTCCTTACCGTTACCAGCTTGGTTTTGACCTCTTCCAGGTCTCCGGTCTGCAATGCCCATATCAAGTCAGTATCGGACATTTTCCCCCGTGTTAGCTCAGGTGCTGCAGGTCGGTTTGCTCCTGTGTTAAAAGTTAGCAAGCTGAGTTCAGTCCCCCGGAACTTCCACTGAACACGACGTCGTCTTAATACGCGAGAAAAGCTGGTGGGTTTTTTTTGGGGGGGGGCGGGGGGGGGGGCTAGGATTTGTGAATTTGAATGGAGAGTTAAAAAATAAAACAGCCCCAAGAGAAGTTGTGAGAGGTAAAGTGGTCGAGAGGGGATCCGCCTTTCGAGAAGAAGAAGTGTTTCCGATGTTCTTCTTCTTCTTCTTCTTCTGGGATTTTACTGCAGTATACACCAGCAATGCTGCATTACCGCCACCTTCAGGTTGTGTTGTCCCTCATACTGTGCGTATAGATATATAGACAGATAGATAAACAGATATATATATATGTATATATAGATAGACAGACAGATAAACATATATATATATATGATAAGATAAAGATAAGATATACTTTATTCATACCAGCAGGGAAATTTAGTGTTCCAGCAGCCAGCATACATACAAACACACAACACAACACATACATACATATTCCACCCATACAAAAAAACATGACACAATACCACAATACAGTTTGATATATGATATATGCAACTCAGGCTAAAGTTTAAAAGTTTAAATGTCTTCTGTCCTTACTTAAAGGGGAGTCGTTATAAAGTGCAATTGCAGTAGGTAAAAAAGTATTTTTAAATCTGTCCTTTTTGCAGCTTAGCTAGATAGACACATAGACAGATAGATAGACAGATGGACAGATAGATAGATAGATAGATAGATAGACACATAGACAGATAGATAGACACATAGACAGATAGAGAGATAGATAGATAGATAGATAGATAGATAGATGATAGATAGATGATAGATGATAGATAGATGGATAGATACTTTATTGATCCCGAGGGAAATTCAAAGCATCCAGTAGCAGGTTACAAAGACGTACATGACATGAAACATTTGTTACAAATTAAACCACAAAACCGACCCCCCCATACATATATATTAACCTGAAAAAGATTTGCATCAAATCGTTTGCATTTATGTACATAGCTCAGCTGAATTAAGCTACTGTTTGTACATGTGTGTAACTGCAATAAGCCAATGCTCAATAATCTTAAATTCACATCAGTGTCCAAGAAAACATTAGTACTTCATACTTGTTTTTATGGGCCAAATATATGAATAGTGGGAAGAGGTGCATTTACCGTCGTCAGATTTTTATTTTTATTTTTAACACAGTCAGTCAACCTATAGGCGAGCTACTGAAAACCTGCCCGCGAGGTACCAGTAGCTCCCAAGCTACCTGTTGGAGACCCCTGGTATAGATAGATAGATAGATAGATGATAGATAGATAGATAGATAGATAGATGATAGATAGATAGATAGATAGATAGATAGATAGATAGATAGATAGATAGATGGATAGATACTTTATTGATCCCGAGGGAAATTCAAAGCATCCAGTAGCAGGTTACAAGACGTACATGACATGAAACATTTGTTACAAATTAAACCACAAAACCGACGCCCCCCCCCCCAATACATATATATTAACCTGAAAAAAAGATTTAAAGAATCCCCCTAGATGAATCAAACTTAAACTGTGCAATTAAAAATAGACTTATACAAGAAATGTACATAACCCGTGCAGGGATTAAAATATATGTGCAATTTAAAGCAAGAACCTAAAAACAGTTGAGGAAAAAAATCTGTAATTAGACCTGAATATAAAAAAATAAAAAAGTGTTGACCTTCTGAAGTTGTGTTGTTTATGTATGTACAGCAATGTTTAAAAAGCAGATAGTGCAAAGTATAGTATACTCCATTCATTGCAATAACTCTTAAATAAAAAATATAAAAAATATGTTGTCTATATCTGCTTTCATCTTGTATAAATTTGATTTAACTGAAAGAGATATGCTTAATGTCACAGCCTCACACTATTGAGGCTATACTGTTGCAGAGCCATATTCTGCCCTACAAAGGCAAAAGGCAGTAACTTCAATTTTTTCAAAAATTAGTTTTTGTCATTTTTGGAACATTACAGATGTGCTTTATCATGTGGACAGATATCTTGAGTCAAATGTGTTGTTTTTTTTGAGAAAATAGTAGGTTGTATTTGCCTTAACTTCCAAAAGCCCTCGAGAAACCAAGACAGAGTCCAGTAACTTCACTCATCAGGGTCTTTGCCTTCGTTTTGCTGCGGATCAAAGTGAAGTTACTGTTTTACTGCAGTGGAGTTAAGGTGTTTTAATATCTGTCATCAAGCACTTCTGACACACACTGTAGCTTGACTAAAGTGTAGCAAAGAAACAGTGTTGGTTGTGTTATTTTAACTTCCAAATAAAGGGTCAAAGGTCATGTTTGAGCTAAAGATTTTTATGAACATTAACAACCTCAGTAAAAAGACAAGAATTGCCACATTTCCAATATTCTGCCTGCAACTCATTTGGCTGGACAACAAGAAGACTTTAAAGTATTTTTTCTCAGTTCTACACTCTGGCGAGTTAAGGTCTTTTGCCTTTGTAGGGCGAGTATTGTCAGCCTGTTTATTGGTACTTGCTCTTTGCAGCGCTGTTTTCAAGATTAAAGATTCAAGATTCAAGAATCTTATTTGTCACATGCTCATACAGATGTGCAGTGAAATGTAAAGACTGTTCCGCAAGGCCATGCAATGACACTCAAATTACTAATACACATTAATACAGTAAAATAGAATATCACAAAAACAACATAAATAAAGTAAAAAACACACAGCCTCAGCGGAGCAACCCGAACGGCATCTGGACACGGCCGCACCTTGAGTTTTTGTCCCCCATAATATGCCTTTTCCCTCTGATTGTTAAAAATTTAATTTTCATGGAAAAAATACTTAACAGCTTTCGTTGCAGATTTCTTGTAAAATCTATACACTGTAAATGTATGCACCCTATTACCACAATGCTCCCTTGTTAAATCTGCATTCTTATCACAGTGCTTAATATTTAAAAACTCCGGATCGATGCACAGGTCTTACAGGCCACACCACCATTGCAAAAAAAAAAAAAAAAAAAATACACTGTAATTTTCTTCCCAATTTCATCTCCTATCCAGCCAACTCTCTCATTTTTCCCCCACCAAGTGCTTTTTTGTTGGATGGCTATGACCAATCCCCCAAATGCTGACCCAGTAATTGGCCACAATCTGTAACAGACGTAACCGTAATGGCCTTTCACCTGCTTCAACATGGAGTGCAAACACTTTCGAGGAACTGCTTTCTAACTCGCTCTTTTAGGAGCTTGCACAATATCCAGGCCTTTGCGTGTGAGTCACATGATACTTCTTAAGATCTTTTAAAAGGCCAAAGAAATCCAGACTAGAGATGGAAAATCTGCTCTCAACTCCAATCCTGCATGACACATCCTTTTATTTATTGTCACTTTTTCCACATGCGTTGGCTACATAAACCAAGACTGCTGTGAGGCCTTTATCTTTCTACAATGTTGATAACTTCAACCTTATCTATACCTGAATAGTTCTTCCATCCATGAAGTCCACAACCCAACTCTCATTTTTACTCTGATTCCGGTGAAGTGCACTTTAATTAGAAGCCAATTTTCTCCGTGCATTACTGTTTGAACTTTACTTTTTTATCCACAACAATTTATCCATGACAGGCCAATCATTTCTGTTCCGATTCCACTTTGTGACCACCATCCCCCCCCCCTCCAAGAAGTATTAACTTCTCATTTATCAAACATTCAGTTATTTGACAGACGTGGGACCTTAAAGAAATTGGTATGTCATTTCCATATGCGTCGCCATATTATCGCCTTATTACCTTTAATATTGAACTTATTATCACCTTTTTCCAGCTTCCCAGCTCCCTGGCATTCTTCCCTCATCCCACATTTTGCTGTATAAAAGCAGTCATTTCTCCAGACTTCCTCCTCTTTGATGTTTTTACATGGTATGGACTTTTTTCATCTCTGCCAGGTGCAATCATCTTTTTTTTTTGTCCAGTGGCTTTTTTTTAATTATTCCACACGGAAATGGGCACATTATGCACCTTTTCCACATAAAGCTGTCATGTTTTCTCTCTGTCGCTTGTACTGAAGTCATTCACCATAACATCTCCATTCCTTTGTCTCCCTCCCATCTTTTTTTTTTTCCACCACTTGCGCTCGACTCCTTCGAGAAAATGCGAGGGGGAGCGGGTTTGGAGGTGTCGCAAGAGAGCGGAGGCTTTGGTACAGCAGAGGTTGCTGTTAAACAGAATTTTGTTTTGGTTTCATGCTTGGTGCTCAAGGGCGACATCTACTGGATAAAAACGTTGCACATGCTTCCTTTAATACAACAGCTAAAATGTCCAGATCTTCACTGTGTTTTAAGGAAAAACTTTAAAAAGACAACACACCTTGTCGTAAATAATGAAAAAGACGACGCACGTACCCAACTGAAAAAAAATTATAAAGACAACACCCCCCCTCCCCCGTTGAAAATATTGGAAAAGACGACGAATTATCTCGTTCATTAAGAATCAAAGAGCTGATTTTTGTTTGCCCCATGTCAATGCAATATGCTTCCTAACAAAGCAGTAGGGACTACTAAATGACCATTTGTTGTTGATTTCCTATTCGAAGGTGTTGACATGGATCTGATCTTTTCATCAGCTGACGTTGGTTTCATTCCGACGTCCCAACCCAACCTGCTACAACCAGCCTGAACCAGTTCAGCTCCTGCAGCGTGAACTTGCCCTCTGACCCTTTCAGGCCAAGATCAATAAAGTGTTTTTGTCCATGATTAGTATGAGATGGAGTGCTCCGGCCTCAATGAGCCACTGCTCCCTTTATGACTGATGATGCTACGTAGCTGCTTTGGCGTCATTATGTCGACGGCACTTGGAGTACACTTGGTGTTCGATTCGGCAGCAAATTGGAAGCAATCTGCACTTCCAGAGCGGCCTCTATTGTCACCCAAGATATGAAGAACTGCGCAATCAGCCGTTGACAAATGAAACGGGCGCAGAACGACAGCACGTCAATATGGGAGGAGAGAGGAACGATCGTTACTTCACCTTGATCTGTGCAGCATGAAGGACAGAGCATCAACTTAAAAGCCACACAAAAAAAAAAACAACCCTTAAACATCTCTCTTCAAATGAAGCCTGTTGTATACATCCACTCTCGAGCCTCTTAGTGTGAAATATAGGTGATGACGATCACCCATCAGCAGCCTCTAGGAGAAGACCATCCTTGTTGGAGATGAAGGGGACAACAAGGGACACCATTCGGAGAAAATTCAATATGGCACTATGGTGAGAATAAAAATGCCACTAATGAGATTCAACCCCCATCCTCCTACTTGTACAACAACCCTCCCCCAAGACCCCTCTCTCCCTCACACACACACAGGCACAAAACAGGTATTAAAACAGTTTTATGTGGAAGTAATAAACTGCCTCGCTCCTGTTTGTAGCGCATTTTACACCCCAATGGTAATAAGGACACAGGTGATTACCGCCCAGGTCTCTCCTGCTTGTTATGCTAATGTGACATATATGCCTGAGACGACTCCCTGAATGGTTAATGCCATGTTCATACGTTTGTAGTGTAAATCAATTGCAGTCCAGCTATAGTCACACGTGTCATAATGATTTCTGCACAGCAATCATCTTGCTCCATCAACTCGTGAAATATTCTCAAACACTGTTCTCCACAGGAATACTTACAGCATAATGTATATTTGATTATCTGTATTCACATCCGCAGTGTTAATAGCACATATTAAAGATGTTGCTGAGGGAAAAGGAAGCCCCTGTTATGTAAGCGACGAGCACAATGGGATTTAAAAAAAAAAAAAAAAAAGATGTATGGACGTCAGAGAGAAAGTTTTTTTGCCTGACAGAAATGTTAAAGCAATTCTGTCCATAGGCACGGCAGCATGGCACCTCCATTTTTCAGTCTATTAGCAGCGCTCAGGCAGCAGAACCAAGCGCTGTATGCAACTGTGTCAGTTCAGAAGTCCAGGAGGGGCTTCTCTGCTGAAACACAGTCTCTCTCCTCCCCGGTTGTTCAAGCAAATTCTGAAGATAACACTCAAATGACAACCTGCTAGAACACTCAGCGCTATAAAAACTGATATAATTAACAGATATAACCTCTGCTGTAAGTCAATTGGATATATTTTTTATGGATCAAATACAATCACTTTATGAGGACTGAGACATTTTTTTCTAAATGTGAGATTTTAATTGAAGCTTTAAAGCAGCTGCAATGAGTTTTTAGGTTGATATTTATAGTTCAATTTAGGATTCATTTTAAAATGTTACTACAGGTTTTGGTAGATTACATGAGTCAGCGAGACAATATATTTCAGAACTTTTTCAGCCCTGTAACCCGTCGAGAGCGCTATGATCCGCCGACCATCCCAAAATCTAGGCTGAAGAGCAGAGGAGACTGCTTTTTCATCGGTAGCACCAAAACTCTGGAACAAAAGTTGTTATATATTTTAAAGCTCTTGTTGGTAACTTTGTTTTTTTGTCGATTTTGGCGCCCCCTGTGGACAAAGTGGTAACTCTTCTTTGTAAATTCAGATTTTTACCCTTAAAAAAACACATTGTGCTTTCTTTATACTCTCTAAGGCCCAATCTCGATGTCCACCCTCTCACACTCACTTACTTTGACGCGGGTTCTCACTTTGCGGGCTCAGGGTTCACTGTCGAAACCATCAAGTCTGTGAGGGATCTCTCGCTGTAATCAAACACCGTAAAATGGAAAAAAAAAGGAGAGATGGTAAATAAGGAGGAAGGTGAAACTTTTAAGTTGTAAAAACTTTAATTTTTGTCAATTCCGTCTTTGATTTTTTGCTGTGTATATGTGAAGCACCTTAGGCGACATGTTTGTATGAAAGCTGCAATAGATATATGAAGCCAAGTTGATGTTGTTATTTCTGGGAAGAATATTAAACAAGAATTACCAACCAACTATAAAAAAGGGAGCTGATTTCTGCAAAATAAAATCCTCCACCCGTTGTGATTCTGTTCATTCTCCCCCTCTAGGTACTTCTCAGGACCATCCTCAGCAAGTTGATACATGTACTGAAGGGTAATCCATACTTACTAAATTGGTTTAATCCATCTATCTCAGTTGTACATGGCCTTGTCTTTGTCACGGCTAAATGTAACGTGATTAACGAGGCCTGCTGTGACTGTTGCAGACACCCAAGATATGCTGAGTCTACAGCCTCGGCACAATCCTCGGGACGCACTGAGCGTTGCCTAAATGTCAGGTGTGTTTGCTAAAACAGCAATTACTAAGCCACCTGCATCACTGAGATTATCAGGGACCCGTACAGTTGATACTAAGTTACACATTCTAACTTTGATATTCCTGAACTGTCAAATTTTTTTTTTGTTTCTCTCGCTTACATGCCTATGGATTCATACCGTATAGAAGACTTTTCTGTAGATTCCTTCAGCGTGTTCTTCATTCGATGGTTGAGCTTTTTCAGTTGCAATGCAGATGAGAGGGGACGTAGGCCACCTGTAGGGTCAAATGGAAATTGGGTATGAAAATCAAGAAGAGGCATGCTTTGTCCATCATAGGCAAGGTGAAGGCGATCAGACAAAAGAAGGGAATGGAAGTTGACATGACATCCCAAATGTAAAATTTAGCCACTATGACTCATATTGTGCACAATGACTCATATATTGCACAAAAAGCAATACAATATGACCAACTAACAAATGCTCCTTTAAGATTCTAAATGCAGTAGCTGGTTATAAATGGGCTAGTTGGTGTTTTGGCCACTAGAGGGCAGTGTAACGAGCTTTAAATATGAAACTGACATAATATCACTTTGCAAGAATGTACACCCCTAAAAGGTTAGCTTATTTTTACATCCAGCAGATAAAAATGTAACATTAGCATGAATTCAGATTTTGTTATTTTGACGAGTTTATTAACTCGCCTTTTACCTCTATTTTGGTCTCCACTAATGGCTCAAGAAAACACCTGGTTCTGTAGCAGCTAAATGCTCCACTATTTCCACCAGCTAGTGGTCAACTTTGTTTATTGGTGTGCAGGTAGTGTACAGTAAAGTTGGAACTGTTAAATTGTACGCCATTCAATTAAAACAATGATTCAAAAGATACAATCTGCAGGGGTTGATGATAATTCATCACTTAAGGTGACAATGTTAAGATAAAAACCTTGACAACTGCAACTTTAATTAGCAATAAAATAGTTTTGAACAACAGGTACACTATAATTTTTTTTCTTCCGAAAAAGCAATATTTGTTTCCACCAGTATCCTTGTAATACACTATTGCCTCTGTGGCGTCAGCTCGTCACAACCTCAGCTTCCTCAAACTTGTTGCTAGGTTCCGTGTTGCATCACAGATTTAATGCAAGAGCAGCATCACTGAGTTAGGAATGAAAGCAATTTCCTTAACTCGCAGTAACACGCCATCCATGATTGATTTAGACCTCCAACCTCTCAATCACAGCTGGCCTGTTGTACTCAGATATTGCGCATGGAGCAAATTTGGTTTCTAAACTGGGAATGCATTATGAAAGAGAGGCTGAGCATCATCTGGTTTTCCAGCTTCACGATTTGAAAACTTGCGATAAAGGCAGCGCAACCACAACTCTTTGTGATGAATTTATAGCGCCGCTGGATGAAAAAAAAAAAAAAAGGCTGTTGGGAAAAGTAATAAAAATCTGGTAACTGCAGGAGAGTGCATAGTGTTTTGAGTGCAGCGGAAACATTAGTATTAAATAATTTTCCGTCCAAAAGACACATAAGCTTTGGAGCGTAATCTCAAGAGAAATTAAATCTCTGTCGATGCCTGCAATGCAGAGATAAAGTATTATTACTTCATGAGGCAATGGACAGTCATGCTAGACAGTTTTGAAAGTACCTTCTGTTCTTTTGTTGAAGACATGTCGCCAGCAGAACACTGAAATAAATCTTGAAAGGAAACTCTCGCACATGATGCTGTCCATGCTTTTCTGAAATAAGCACAAGCTGTAATTGAATCATCTCCGCTAGTAATGGAACCTTTTACAGACCTAAAGGCCTCTTGTCCTGACTTTCACCAAACAGACACCGCAAATAGCCATTCCTCTCTAAATCCTTATTGGCAGGCATGCAATCTGATCAATCTGCAGCTGCCTCATCTTTGTTCAACGGCACAGCCTATATGGCCTCAGTGGGCAGACATGTGACACTTCCTCTGACTCCACATGCTGCCTCCCTCCACAGGTCAGGCCATAGATACTGCCTCCCATAATGGGAGCGTGGGCGAGAGGAGGCAGGCGAGGCACAGGACAGGACCTGTCTTTGAGGAGATGTGAACTGCATTCATACCTCCCTTTACAGTCGCTGCAGGCGTGGGTTTAGAGATGCTGAGGTGAGAAGACATGGCAGTCCCAGAAAATGCTCACAGATGCAGGAAGAAAAATACACACATCTCTAGAAATTCACATGGACTCTGGGACAAAGTTGTTACAGAGATCGCAGGATCATCAGCGTAATATCGGATGCTTACCGAATAAATCAATTTGTAACGAATGAAGAAAAACATGAGCGCTGGTCATTCCTGAGACAATGAACTCATTTTTGAAGGTACTCAAAGGTATGTCAAAGTGTAATATATGGCACCTGGCATGCAACAGACACAGCCCCAGAATGGCTTTTTTCTATGATGGGATTACCCACATTTTCACACAATACTTCCATTCAAAATGTTCTTTTATTGGACAGCGTTGTGAGTGAAGTCACTTACAAGGCTTTTTAGATCTTTCTTGTCGTCCCTGATTAACTTGAAAATGTAGCCCTTTTTTTGCACCTATATGTTAACTAGGCACCCGATTATAATGTAAATACCATCCTTTTCTCAAAGCCAAACCCCCGAAACCACAATAGAAACTAGCTCTTAAAACATGAAGGTAAAGCAAATAGCCTGAAAAGTGAAGAGTTTTAACTGTGTTTATTTTATTGACACACACCTTCTTCTCCGTTTCCTGCACAGATTAAACCCTAACATTTATAAAACCAAATTTGTAAGACAAAATCAAATCAAAAAAAGATATGCAAGTCCCTTAGTGGGTGCTGGATCAAAAAAAAAAAACTAAAGGGAAGGAAAGGAAAGCAAGATACGCACACCGAGAAACTCCCATTAGAAAGATTTATTAAAGGCTTTATATGCGATTTTTCACACTTAAATATAATAGAAATCAAGTATATCCTCTGAACATAACTCTGTGAGTCATGACTGTCTACAATGGGTGTAACACCCGAGTCCCACTGTCTGTGATGTTTTCAGTTTGTTTACATTGCCCGGACGGCCGGCTGACTCCTCCCCTCGCGTATAAAAGTTGTTTAATTGAGGGACTAGAGAAAAGAAGAATAACATACTCTACTCACTGCTTAACTGCGTTTCTAGATCACGCTCATTTCAGGTACATTTACATGCAGTGTGAAGATACGAGCATAATTAAGATCGCTAGCATTAGCATGCTAACACAACAATGCACTGCGAGTTGTTTTGGTTTCATGCTGGTGCTCAAGGGCGACATCTGCTGGATCAAAAAATCACATATAAAGCCTTTAAGTTGCTCGAAACATCACTCAATAAATCCTTCAAACGGGAGCTTCTTGGTGTGAAGATCTTGTTTTGGTTTCCTTACCTTTTGTGAGTTACTAATGACGGGCGGCTGTGGCTCAGTTGGTAGTGTAGTGTCGAACCCTCAACCAAAAGGTTGAGCAACATGTCCGATGTGTCCTTGGGCAAGACACTGAACCCCGCATTCCTCCCGCTGCTACTGTGGCGGTGTATGAATGGATTAGTGTTGTACCTATGATGTACATCGTTTTGGATAAAAGCGTCTGCTAAGTGAATTGTAACATTGTACTAATGACATCAAGAAAAGATGGAAGTAAAGGAGATCTACTCAGAAGAGTAGCTCGTTGCAGCTATAAAAAAAAAAAAAAATCAGATTAATGAAGTAGTCCTTTCTTTTGGACTGTGAACTTAATTCAAAATTCAAAAATTGAACTATGAAAATAAATAAATTAATTTTATATCTGCGTGAACTAAACTTAAAGCTCCCTCTTTTTCATATGACCTTGCACAACACTGCTTACAGCCCCTAATGGATGGAGCAGAAACAGCTGTGGCTGTCCATTGTTCACCCGTATCACCTCCCATCATCTGGCCCCTCACTTCCATCAGGAACTGCTCTTTTCCCATCATCCATCACTCCGTGGCGTTGTCCAATGGATGCTGCCCCTGATCACCTCTGACTAGCCCTGACTGGGGGCCTGTGCTTTCTGTTGTAGATGTGAGTCCTGATAGGATGTGACAACTTTATTAGGCACAAATCAGGCCGCCGCGGTTTCATTCTCTGCTGGTTGTGTGAGCGATGTGCGCCTCGAGCCGTGGTTTGTCGGAACGGGTGGGATCCTCTCTCTCTTTTTATCTCCCTCTTTTCTTTTATTCAAAGCCTCCAGGCCGTGCCCAGACATTATAGCCCGCTCTCCACCATCGCAGACAGAGCGCCTGTAGGGGACACATCGTAGCATGGATTGTTGGTCCTGTCACTGGCAAACACCGACAAGCCCATCAGGAAAAAATGAGCACAAATGTCAACACTGGCCATTGTTAGCTTGGAGTCACATCCAGATCCAGTCAAACGACATAACTCATCAACCCATCCACACCAAACTGCACATAAAAAGCCAGTGTAGAGGCTCATCGTAAAATACCTTTCACTTCTAGTAAATCCTTTACACTGTCACGGATCAGAAGGGATAAATTCAAAGGCACTGAAAACTTGATTGGCTTTAGCGGTAATAAAAGAGTACAAGGATAAATAATGATTTTCCATATCTCCAGTACATTCCATCAACGTCAGGTGAGATTATTTATATCACGGCGACAGAGAATTAGAAATCCCCTCGTCAGTGTGTTACAGCGCCGGGTTAAACAGAGGGATTCCTGAGGAGATTAACACAGACATGTTCCCAAAGCTCCCCCCGTCAAGAGAGCAAAATGGAAATCATCCAATTTCTCAGAGAGAAGTTTAGGCAAATTGAACGGCATTACGGACACACAAGGAAGACAAGACGGATTTGGTGCATAAACATTTTTCTCTGCATTCATTCTGGCGTTGTGAAACAGTTCATCCCTCAGGGGGAGATCAGGAAAGAAAGAAAGACGTAAGGACAGAAGACCATTTATGTCCCTTCTTCTTTTCTTCGCATGTATAAATTCAAGTGGAAGTGTTTCTTCTGAAACAGTTAAAGTGATAAGTCCTTTTTTTTACGGTTACGGTGCCAGCAGGTTCTATTTTTAGATCTCGATAAATAGGCGTTAGCTAGGTTTTATGATTCCAGCTCCAGTTTAAAAAAAGAACAAAAGAAGAGGTAGATTCAACACCATATTTATAAATCAAGTCTCCAGCCAATCTTTAAAGAGTGATTTAACACCTACATCAAGGATTTTTTGGAACAAAACTCATTTACATCCCATTGTTCAAATGAAGCGATGGATCTTGCCTAAGTCCCTTCTGAACTCTGCTTTCGTCGGATCAATGTGGCATATGCAGCAGTGGCATATACGCCGGCTCATATGCCACTCATATGCTGCCATATGCGCCGGCACGTGCCGCTATGCTGCGTATGAGTGGACTAGACCAGGACTAGGATCGTACCGCGGCATGCTGCGGCACGAGTGGATCAGACCGGCCAGTGCCAGTCATATGTGGCGGCATGTGCCACTCATGTGTAGCGGAATATGCCACTCATATGCGGCATATGCTGCGGCACAAGACTTGTGTTAATCAGTGTACTTCTAGTGATGAAAGATACAACAGAAAACTCAAAGTACTTGGTCTTTTTTGATTCTCAGATTTTTTGAAATTTTCAAAATCCAAAACAAAACAAAAAAATGATTTAAAGATTTTACCAAAAAATATCCAATCTTAGTTGGTTCTTATTAAAGCTCAACCAAAGAATACTGTTGTTTGTGTGTTTTTTAAACCAACCTTCACTTCCCTATATCGCTTAGTGGTTATTTTTCAAGGTGGCAAACATTTAAACCGCCTCTGCTGATTCGGCAATGCTTGACCAATCAACATCTAGATGCTGAAGGTGCGATATCACAACGATAAGGGTCGGTAAATAAGGACCCTCTGAATCTTCTGAAAATCATGACTAGCACAGTCCATTTTATCAGAAAACCTCTCCAATAATCTCTCCAATCTGCTTGGATAACCAGATTACCAGATTGCCTGCAGCAACTCATTAAAGAGCTGCAAGTTCTCTGATCAAATGTTGCTCCTGTACTGTAGATATTAACATATGTGTGTTGTGTTTGCGTGGGGGAGGGGCTTGCAGATGAGTATCTGTGTGCAAATCAACGTTCCTGCTTTTACAAGGAAAAACAAAGGCGGGAAAAAAAAACGTGACTGGAAAGAAAGTGTGTGTAGAATATATGAACGTGTAGGCACGGAGCCAAAGGTGTGGCGGTGTTACGATATATGTTGTTGAGGTGCTCGCAGGTTAAACACCCTCCAGCTGGGAGCAGTGGCATATTCAGGCAGACGGAGCTGCGGCTCCAGGGAGGAGCCCGGGCAGTAAATGAGATTAATAGGAGATGGGCTCATTAGCACTGGGCTGGTTACTCGGGGAGCCCTCCAGAATGTGTACGCTATTGGCAATACAGGCGAAGCTGTCAGAAAGCAGAATTGTCAGCTGCACAGCACATCACAGAGAGAGTGTCTAAATCTATGTTTAATTTAAACAGGCAATATTTTTCACATTAAATTATTTTTTGGAAGAGCTGTTTGTTGCAGTCTGCACATGGGGTGTGCATACAAACCACTAGGCCACCGGTGCCCCTTTTTTTTAACCATCTAGTAAGTCATGTTACATAAGACATATTAACTGCTTGTATACAGCCTATAGGCATTGTGCAGGGCTGCGATGTTGATGACACTGAGGTTTGTAAATGTTTAAATGTCAGCAGTCGTCATGCACATTTAAAGTAATTAAGCTGAAGTTTCCCATATAGGCTTTATGCCAATGCAATATATGAGTGGAGGGTGGGGGGGTTCTGGCTTTTATTTGTTCGATTCCGATTATTGATCTCAGCTGGCATTGCTGTGTGTGTGTGTTAGTTGCGCAACAGCAACGACGTCAATGACAACGTGCAGTGTCTGTTTTTGTTTTTTTAATGCACCGATGAGTTCAGAGCAGAGAACTCCACAAGTCGGAAGTAAGGGAACGAGCGTGCGGGTTTAGAATACAACCGTGTTTAAAAGTGTAAAAGTAAAAGTGAGGCAACGTGCATGAAATACCTGAAAACAGGTGCTGCCAAATTACATTCAGACGCGATTCGTTCAAGTCAAAAAAAGGTCTACCGTTCAACAGACTGTCGTTATCGTTTCAGGAGAAACAGCAGGCGAGGGGGAGCATATCGGCTTAAAGCACAACACCACAGGGATCAACATTTCATTCAGCAAATTCAACACAGCCCAATTCACCTGTCTGCTTAGGAATCAGTATAAACAGCCAGAGAGGTTACACATGCATGATGTAAGAAATCACTGCAGACAGATTTACCCCCACTAGAACATGACCAGCATGCCTGGATGCGATTTGCCTGCTTTTAGCACCTTGTTCTTTCTAATGACTGTACTTTTTTATTTAAAAAGCCTCCAACTGTATCTCTGAATCATAGCACTGTGACTGAATCTGGTGTTCGGCGTGTTTCACTCCCTCAAAACGTCGCGCTCCACTGTGCTCGGCGGTGCCATCTCGTCACAGCTCATTGCACCCCCCGCCCCCCACAACTAATGAATTAGAGAGAACACCGTCCTTTCATCACCTGAGCCTCAATAAATAAATAAAAAAAGGTCCACTTCCAAAACTCATCACCTCCGCCTAGCTTTTTTTTTTTGTCTTTCTTTCCTCCTAATCTCCTCCCTCACCTCTCAACCTCCCGCTAAAGCAATCGAGTTGTCGAGCGCGGGGAGGGAGAGCATTGTGAGCCAATTCCTGGGGACGACTCTTTGATTCCTCCAAACACACCTGTTTGTATTGCCACGTCCATATTGTTTATTGCAGTAAAAAGATGATTAACCCGTCTTATTGGGTGCATTAACATCATCATCCCAGAGTGTCTTCTTCTGCGTGCATTTGAAACACACAGGTGAAGCAGCTTTGGGGGCTCTCAGTTTGCATACGAGGCATTGCTTTTCTTCCAGGGCTTGTCTATATATGCTTCATTTGCATAATTGTAATTACCTGTGTGGGCAGAAAACCCGGCTGCTGCCCCGGGTAACTATCAGATGAGAACCCTGCTTTTTCCTCCCATCTTCCTTTGTTCCACCGTGAATCACTTTAAATTGCCCGATTCCAGATCCGAACGCCTCGCAGAAAGCGGGCCGAGTTACAACTTTTTAGAGGCCCCGGCTTTCCTTAATGACACATTTTTTTTTGCTGAATGCTGCCTGGACTGTTTTTTAAAGGAGGGACAGGAGGAAAACAAGGGGGGAGAAAATCAGGGGACGTTTTATTCCTGCTGAAGAAACACTTTTTTTTTTTTTGTTGCTCTGACTTGATGTATCGCTCCTGTTTTCTCTCTCCAATGTTCTCAGCTGCCAGTTTCGACTGAACCTGCCTATCACTGGTATCTAACGAGCTGATCGCATGCTAGGGATAATCCATGGTGGCTAATGAGCGAAATGTGGCCCCGAAGAGGTACATCATACTCTGAAACAATGACTTGGAGCCAAAAGATCTTTCTGGAAATATTGATTTTGTGTCACCAGAGGACAAAAAAAAACCCACAATCGTGTGTCGTGCAATAAAGCCGATTCTGAATTTTAGACGAGCCGACCTGCTTATCTCATTTGGGCCTTTTCTTTTCCTCGACTCATTATTAAGCGTGCATGAAAAGAGTGATCGACATCATTTTCATGTGAAATGCGTTGATTAGGAGAAATCTGTGCTGCGTGTGCAGGAATAAACACACTTTTGCTGCCAGAAACAAAAAAAACGACAAGCGCTTCAAAAAAAATCACGGCCTCTTTCATTCAGTGAAGAAAAAAGAATTCAGCAGCAGCAGATTGATCACATCTTAAAAAGGGAAAAATCAGACGAGACTAGAGTCAACCTCTGGAATGCAAATCAGGAACTTTTGACGGGAATGAATCTGTGAGAGAGCGCTACAGGAGCGAGGCTGCTCGTCATTCAGCCGAGCTCTGAAAAAAAAAAGGGGGGGGGGGGGATAAACACTGTCATTTCTTTTTTCTTTTTCTCTCTCTCTCTCTCTCTGCCGGAGCGTGCCCACCCACTCTGAAAACAAGACTTGATTCATGGGCAGAGCGGGAGCTCAAATATTTACCGTGCTCCGCGGTGTAACTGATACCTTTTAGATGTGAGAGGATGAGATGATGAGAGGGGGGAGACGGAGACTAATGGATAGATAAATATGCGGCTTCATTTTTTTTCTCTGGAGGCTTTCGGGGGGAAAAGTCTTATCGTGGGGAATGTGCGCCGCCGTCAAACACCTGAACTCAACTTGATGCTTTTACGTAACAGCCTCGGAAGCGTTAAACACTTCCTGCAGGGTGCATCTTTCTGCTTTTATGTATCCACCTCGATGACCCTGTTGCCGAACACTTTGAAGTTTTCTGGAGAGAGCGTTGCCTTTGCAAGCGACTTGACGATAATTACAACTCAAAAATACGAGATGAAAACAAGTTTTTCTTGCTGGCTGTCACGCTCGGATGCCTTTTGTCGGAGTTGTTTGTGTTGTCTCCACAGGCTATAATGTGCACTTGTGGCTTCGTGGCACCTCCAATAGGAGGTTGTCATCCTAGGTGTTGCTTTGCCTAGCTAAATTTAGCCGCAAGAGAACACCTGGTATCTCCGCTGTGCGCTCACATACTGGCTACATTATGCTGCTTTTTCCCTTCAGGGATAGAGCAATCCACTCCCGAGGAATCGATAGTGGATGCACCTACAGGAACTGACCAAGAAAAAAAAAGGGCTATAGGGCTAGACCCAGTCTCCTTCCCACCTATTTTCTCTATATATAAAAACTGGCCTGGCATATAATGAAAAACATTACCTGCCACCAGGGCACATAACTCTACCAGCAGCAGACGGAGGAGTTATGGAGCGAGGGGCCGAAGAATGATCCAATTACACAAATAGTATTTTTACACCGGAGAATCGCTTATCATGACACTCTGTAGAGATAAATCATCACAGCGCTTTGGCTGGAGATAAAAAGAAAAAATTGCCAGAAATCGCTTGATAATGGGCGATAAAGAGTCCGCAGTGAAATACCAACCCTTGCCGTGCTGTAGCATTGGAGTTTGTGTGTGTTTGTGTGTGTTGTTCCCACTCTATAGCCCATATGTACTGGCATAGGGTCTGTATAGTACACCCCCCCTCCCCCCTCGAGACAGAGAGTACACCTCATCTCAGTCACTCCCTGGAGAGTATCCACCCTCGTTCCTGATAAACAAACACATATGACAGATGTCAGCACGATACCAGCCAGCTCTGCCGTGTGTCTGCTTCTCCCCGACACCTCCATCGTATGGAGGCGACACACACAGAACACAGAAGAAGCTCCACAGTAAGGACATCTTCCCTATAGCATGAGCTGCTCCAAGGAAAGTGCATATATAGGGCTGATGGAGTTCTCACAAACAAACCTGATATCTCGTTAGAACAACCTGAGTCTCATTCTGGAGTTCGGCCACCAGGTTAAGAACATTGTATTCCTTTCAAACCTCGGAGCACAACAACTCGGCTGAAATATAGTCCAGCAGGGCGAGGAAGACCAGACGGGTCAAAGGATCAGGCAGTTTTTCAAACAGACTTTCAAGTTGGCCAAACTTTTTTGGGCAAGGAGAAAACAGCTAACACCCAGACTGCCTGTTGTTGAAATCCATCCCAGTTTTTAAAACACAGACAACTTCCTTGTTCAAATTGGACGCACCATACTTTCGGTTGTTTTGCTCTAAGGGTGGTAATGAATATTCAAATTATCGAACACATAATTAGCTATTGACAAGTACATTGCAAAAACTCAAAGCAAACACTCACACACTAAGCAGAAAAACACCCGAAAAGTCCACGATTATGTGAGCATTACGTTTTGGATTCAGCCTTCATATCAGCTACCCAGAACTTCCACCAGATGGATGTGCATTACTTATCGGCTCCACTTCCGAACTGTCAAAACCGAGTGTTTTATTCTGAAAATAAACTGGATGTTTTAATGTTGTTCAGGTGTCTAACTTCCTGTCCTGCTTGAGGAGACCGACCCAACACTCATCAAGTGGAATTTAGCAGTTAGGATGACGTACAACATCTTGTGTGGACTCTATCTTTTTCTGACTTGCATATACTGAAGTATATGAATATTAAAGGTGGGATTTATCCGCCACATAAAGTGGTTTAGATTCTGAAGTTGGTCACTGGTTCTGAACCCTACTGATCCTGACATGTGCTACATATATAGCTCATTACAAATGCTAGTTATAATATTTTTTTCCCTTTAATTGCAAACTGGCATTAAGAGTTTTCTGCACTGGGGTATAGAATTATAACCGTAAGTCACTTAAGAGGCAATAATTGCAATTTTATTACCGTTTGTTAATGGATGATGAGGTCTCTCTAATAGGCTACTCAAGGGGCCTTCGACCTGCAAATGCAAAAGTAACCAGAGATCGATAAAGACTGCACTCACCAGAAAGCCTGGTCCCCTATTTTTTTTAATGAAAAACCTGTGTCAACTTTCTACAGCTCTGTCGTTTGACAGCGTTTTAAAGGAAGTGGAGGAGTGCTGTTTTTTTTTAAAAAGGGTGTTCTATCTTCCTCAGAGAGATCAACATATCAGTCAAAGCCCCCTGCTGTTATTTATCTCCTCAGGGCAGCGGCGCCTTCACTGGTTCAGCATCTCTTTGCCTTTGCGAGCTCTGCTCCCTCAGCATGTCGCGCTCACCCCATCGTTTGAGTTATGATCATGCCTGTATAATGAGCAGGAACTCTCAAACCCTGTTGAACACACATCATTCCTCGCCCAATGGTAGGGGAAGGGGAAGGGGGGGGGGGGGGTGGCGAGGGAAGGGAGGGGGTTAAATATTCCTCAGCGCGGTCCGCTCTTGCCGGTCTTCAGAGAGTAATGAAGCAGCTCTTTGGATCCGCCACGTACACCCCTATCTCTCTGCCTAATGAAGGAATGAGCCGCGCCCAGGTGAAAAATGAGCTGGCTCAACACAGCGCCTTAAGAGAGAGCGAGAGAGAGAGAGAGAAAAAAAAGGGTTCTTTTTCCCTTCGCAAAAACAGGCCACATCCCAACCAACTGCTGCACAGCCCCCACTTCCTCCAACCCCCTGATATCAGAGCGGATGATTGATTAAATTGAACCCCCAACACTCACCCGAAGCCCAATCCCCACCGCTGCTGCATCTAATTTGGTTTGTGCCTGTTTGTTGCAGTGGCCTGTGTTTACAGCGTTGTGATTCCCCCCCCCCCCCCCCACCGCAGAGACATTTATGTAACCCAGTCCACGCAGCATATCAGGTATTCACAGGTGAAATAAAGGTCTAAAGACATTAGGGCTCAGTCAAAGAGTAGTTGTTGACAGCCAGCTGACTCAGTGTATATAGAGTTCATCCCATACTGAGCGCACTCGATGAAAAGGTACGCTAACCGAGCAAACATTGCCCCTGTGCCTCCGAGGTTATGTGCTTTTTGGTTTGATCAACGTAATGCTAAAAAGCCTGAAGGGAAAAGTATGTGAGGCAGCAAACTGTGACAAAAAGAGGGTATTCAGCATGAATACATCCACGGCCATGAAAGTCAATGAATGCAGTGGCTCATCCCCCCCCTCGGGCTGAGACAATGCTGAGATGCAGATCACAAGGCGTCGGCCGCATGCCCTCTCGGTGTCCTGTGCAGGTTGCTGTCCAGCTGGCGTTTTTGCATCTGACGTTACCCTGGCTCATCTATTCATGCAAACGCCGCTGCCTGGGACCGCTTGCGTTGCTCTAGGCGCCAAGGGGATGGCAGTTCAACTCAACCTTCAGACAGAAGAAGAAAAAAAAAAATCCAACAAAAAGAGCTGTCACCTTTTTTTTTAGGTCTAATATCAGCGTTGTCATCTGGAACCAAGTTTGGAAGCACATCTGTCTTTTTTTGTTTGGTCCCTCCCAGGGTCCAAGGGCTAAAGTCAGCAGCATCACAAAGATGCTCTAATGCATAATGATGCACCTGATATAGCTTTAAGGGACTGCTCGGTAAAAAAAAAAAAAGGAAAGAAAATGTAATAAAGCTAACTGGAAGATAAATTGGAAGCATGTATCCAATCACTGGAATGATAAATTGTTCAAGCTAGGTGTTGTTTTTTTGCAGGACAGTTTAATTCAAATTAAACATAAATCTGGTATCTCGCTGTGTAAGAGGACAAACATAAAGTTCCCCTCAAACAGTAATCAAGTGTATAACCAAATAACTGCATGGTTTTATTGTGACTTTTGACACAAAGGCCTTTCAAGGAAAAACATATATCCAAAAATAATCAAAGGTCTTCCAGAGTGTATGTCTAAGGTATGTCTTAATTAAAAAACTGCCCTCAAGTGAAGTCCTCCAATGGAGAAAACCTGATGACAAGCCATGTAGGTTGCCTACTTTACACAGAGTATTGAATTGCAGAATTGACATGTTGACTGAAAGAGCAAAGCCCTCAGGTATACCTGCTCAGGTCAACCAATTAAGTAACTATCATGATCAAGTTCATCTTGAAAGGTCAACTGAGCAACTCTAAGGAGTTCAAGATTTTTATATGTCACATGCTCATACAGATGTGCAGTGAAATGTAAGGACTGTTCCGCAAGGCCGTGCAATAAACACTCAAATTACTAATACACATATATACAGTACAATAGAATATAATGTAAAAAATAAAAAAATAATTATTTGAATGTACAAAATATTAAATATAGAATAATGTAAACAGTGTAAAGTGTCCAGGGTGTCAGATGTTCCTTTGAATAAGGAAGGATACACTATCAATTATCACCATTGGACAAACACACCGCCGAAAGAAAGCACTCTTTACACGAGGGATAAAACTGCAAAACCCACATGGAGTTGTGTTGTCCATTTATTCTTTTATAATACTGCTGAATGCACCAATATCCAACCTTTGTATTTCAGGTGTCAGTGAATCAAATTGACACAATTGTTATCTAGATTTATCTCCTCGGACGAGTGTTAAAAATAAATCGGCCAAATTGGCCAATAAATGTCCACTGAACCATGCCTTTCATAACAAGTATCCCCCACTTCACTCGTCTCTGTGGTGTGGAGGGTAAATGATGGGATGTTTCTGTCAATGAGTTTGCGGAGCAAGTGCAGGTCACAAGTCAAGAAGATAAGGGGCGCTCACAGATGAGGCCATTTTTCACCCGGCTGAGAGCGAAACCCCTGGACTGCGTCGAACTGTTGCTACATGATTGGTGCCTGATGTTGGCTCGTTATCACTGCAGGCTACATATTGGAAAAGAAGTGCTGCAACTTCAAACACATTTAGATTCATATTTCTTCGATACTCCTTTGCTGAAGGCTTGTAGTCACAAATCCTATTCTGTTTTGTGCAATAAGAGTCATTGGACCAACCAAAGAATCCCCGTAATTGGGGCCCTTAACTGCATAGACTTTAGATGATAATGTCATTGTGCACTTCAGGGGAAAGCTATAGCAATTGTCTTCAGTGGCTGGCTGGCATATGACCAAATTTATAATTGAATATAAATATTATCTAGTGAAATGCTTCCATGCACTTTTTAGTCGAAATCTATAGTTATGGTTCCATTTCACATGGTACTCACATTATCCTTTACACAAAAAAATGGTTTCCACTAGGGTGACAGGGAAACAGAACCTTCCTACAGCAAAACAAAGAAGTGTATAACTTGCATCAAACTTAAACAACTTTGTATGCAGGCTGAAGACACCTTGGGGGGGAAGATTCCAAGGTCCAATATCCAACAATCCAAGCATAACCTACAGCTTATACCGTGTTGCTGATGCATTTATTTGACAGCCGTATCCTTTATTCTATACATAATATAGAGTTCTATAAGGGTCTTGGACTCCAGCCTTAACTCAGGATGTACTACTGACATGCTTATCTGTGCCCTGGCAGCCCTTCTCAGAAACACAATCACACTCCAATACACCCCTGAATTACTTTGTAGAAAACAAATGGCATTTACCATTCCAGGAGATAAGCAAAGGGGGCATGTGTGAAATAGAAAAACAAACAAAAGGGGGAGAGTTTGAGGCGGCAGTGGAGTTAATCTTGGTTCGAGGCCGGATTAAAGGTTGGGCTTGCATTTTCTCGGAGAATAATCGAAGAGGTCCTGGTCTTATAGCTCTATCCAGGCACTTCTGGCTATGAAAGCTGAGAGTCAATGAAGAGCGAAATAACTAGGAATAAAGAGGACAGGCTTTGACTGGTTGAGTCCACATTTTCATTTCATGGCCTGTGGGGGAACTGCAATTTGCTGGAGACACAATGAAGAGACTAGTTTCATATTGGGAGTTCCCTGGTTTGTCAAACAGCCATTGCATTGTCAATCGCATGGATGTACGTATCTACTTCTGTTTCACCGCTCATAGAAAATGTGCTTGGTGAAGAAGGGTTCTTCAAAAAACTGGACTTTACGATTGAGCTGCCTGTCAACACCCTCTTATGTTCTGACTTTCCCACAGTGCCTCCCAGATTGTGTGAAACCAGCCCCCCGTGCCTGGGGGTCATTCCAAGAACACTGCAGGACCCCAAAATGGCGACATCCAATCATCTCCTGCCTTGGCAGCTCGATTTCTCAGTAAAAGCCACAGGAGGCACGCTGATTAAGACCAGGCCAAAGACAGGACGGAGAAAAGCACTGCAACTTTCAGTCACTTCAAACTATAAAAAACATCCTTGAGTGCCTGTCTGCTCAAAGAGAAGTATTGGTGGTGGAGAAGAGAATCCACTTGACATTTCAGGGTTGCTGCACATTTTACAATCCATTTTAAGACTTTTTAAAGATCTTTTTAAGACCCATACCACAGTTTGGTTTTTTTTCCGATTTCATTTGGGACTCAACAGCTGTGATTCAAATTGTCAATAGTTCAAAAGCTTTTTTGCATATCTTGCAAGTCGTCTCACAATTTGCCTGTCAACTTTTTCAAATACATTTGAAGTTTTTTTTGCATATCTTGCAAGTCGCCTCACAATTTGCCTGTCAACTTTTTCCAAATACATTTCATCATGAATCCAAATTTCCTAAAACTTCCCCTTCTCTCCTCCGTTCACAGCATGTAAATGTGAACATAACATTCTGCTTTAAAAGACGTAAATTGTCAAGAGACGACGCAATTCCACAAAAACTTAAACAATGAATAATAATAATACAAAGCCTATATGACAAGGTAGATTTGATAAGGGTCTAGGTATTTCTCAATCAAAGCTCCAACTCAAATGTAAGACCTTTCACAAGTTAAAATAAGACAGCTTCTTCATTCGCAAACATACCTGCTGGAGCATATCTTACTGCAGATTTTTTACCCTTCCATGTGAGTACAGGAGAGATTAATCAAGTAATGAACCATCCAATCACCTCCTGATGCTTTCCAAATGATGGTAAACAGAAGGAAAACAGTATTGTGTCTTCTCTTTGACGCTGTCATAAATCAAAATGAGAGCCAGTGTGGGCTGCTTTCAGACCGGTCCAGTCCAGCGTTGTCATTAACACGCTCATGGCCCCTTTCATACATGCCCCTTCTTGTGCAGAAACACTCTCTTTCTAACTGGAGCATGAGTCTAATTTCCAATCACATTTAAAAAAAAAAGAAACATCTAGTTCAATAACCGTTTGAAAAGGATGTTTCAGCAGCAGCTCAGATTGGTGATGAATTACCACGCAGCCGTATTATTAAGCTCCCCGTGTGATTAATCGTGATTTAAATAAATAAACTGGCCCTCATTGTTGTGCTGTTGCATTTCTTTTCACAGTGCGTGCCTGAAATAGGTTTGTTATACAAGATAATAAGCAGACTGACAAATGCTCTAAATTAAAAAAAAACCCACTCTGACGATGAATATGGACATGGAGTTTTTGTGGGGAATTGAAAGCCATCTGGGGAGAGTACATGCGCGGCAAAGCCGAGGTGAGCGGTGGTGACATCTGAATTGTTTTCTTGCTAATTATCGTGATTCTCGTTCCCTGGAGAACTCGACGTTATTGAGTGAATGCTAAGACACCCAGCACTATGGACGCTCGCCCTTATGTTCGGCTTTTTTTTTTTTAATTGATGATGTGATCCCGTTCACGGCAGTTGATTTGGCCACACTGACCTTCTTGGTTAGATCCACACATCTTCTAGTCCTGCATTTATACTTCTTATAAGCTTTGTTATCCATCAAAATCTGATTTATGGAGTCGATACGAGACCTCACTGCGTGCACAGCAGAATGCCTACGGCACTAAACGAGACCTGATGCTGGCCAACGTGCCATGCACTAATCGTCCTAATGCCGCTAATTATGAATATTGTCGCCTAATGAGCAGATGAAATAAGAGAATTACAGTTCATTGCTAATGAGTCCTCCCTAATTAGGCCATTAATTAACTCCAGAAGAGGTACATTATGGGAGTGGGAACTTTGCTGCATATGCACTTTCATAATGAGAGCCGAAAAAAAGGGGGTCGGACAGTCGCGAGGGGACACATTAGAAGGGTGCGCAAAAAAATAAAAGTGTTGCTTCTCGTCCTGACCCTGTCTTCATCAAACAGCCCAATGAAAGTGTTACATGCTTTCCTGCAAGCGTCCTGTCACCAGTCTTCACCTTCATTATCGAGGCAATATACCAGATGTAAATGCAATTATACAGAAACTTTTCTGCCAGATTAGTTTCCATGTAAACAAATTGGACAGAGGTCGATACAATTGACCTACGATTTCTTATTCAGTTCCCCAGTGCTCACTTTCTTTTTAAGATTGGCTGGCCTACATTTGAATATGACATATAAGGGTAATGGAAAGATTGCCTACCCAAAGGATTTACCTCAAATGAAACCTGATCCGAGGACTTCCTATGAATATCATATGACTTCCTGAAGTTTCTGGGATTGTGGTTGTTTTCACATTCAGTTGGTTTTCACAGAACAGCAGAAATGACCACCACTCTAACCTTGTCCACCTGGGAACATGGTGTCAAAGACGCTGAGGGCATGTTTGACGCACGATTGATTCAATTCGGTTATGGATAATTGAATTATTCAAAAAGCTCTTCATTCACAATCACAGTAATCCACATCATCTCACTTCACATTAACATTATTTCCATTCAGCCATATTGCCTCTGAAAGGAACCGTCCATAAAGCGCTCACATAATAATCCTTTGCCCCCTCAGACAGTTCTTCTCGTAGAAGGCCGGGTAATTGTCGAGGGACTGTGGATTGCCTCAGGGGTCAATGCTGTTCCACACATTGTACACCATTACGCTTCCCTTTAATTGAATTGCAGAAAGTGCAGTTAATTAAGCAATTAACAGCGGGAACATGGGAGCTATCAGAGAACATGAAGACCCCCTGATGGTGGACAGTGCAGCCACTGACCTTCTCTGGGGGGGGAAATCTCTCTCCGCCTCAAAAACGACGTGGATGCAACTGCTGTTCACACAAGAGCAGCTTTATATTTGTTTCAGAAAACAACATCAGCTGTTACGACATGATTCAGATGGGCACATGGAGATATGTGCAACAATATATTACAAGAAGAACAACACATGTCTTTCTTCTGTTGAGTGGTTTATACTCTGTGGGATGTTGAATAAATGCAACAATGCTAATTTGGTACCTTAGTACTGCAAGATGGCTTACTTTATGCTAGCAGTGCAAATTCATTGGTCAACGTCGAATAATTGAACTCAACATAAAAGATCTAACATCTACAGTGAATCCGCTGATCCTGAAGATCCCATCCAAATGAGATGACTTCATCACAAAATGTTGCAGCTTACATGCAAGTTTGACATGGCCTTAAGAAAACTACAGTCATTTATATCTACAATTAGCACGTGCTTCATCTTAGAGCCATGACTGTCTATATGTGCAAGATGAATTGAAGTGACTGTAGGGAGTCTTTCAAGCCTTAATCTGAAGTACAATCACGTTTCTGAAACAGAACATTTCACTCCCATCTTGAATTTGTCCTCTGCATTTGAATTAATCTACATTCTGATGCTTGAATGAACAGCTCCTGATGTAAGACCGGCACCTTGGTGGAGTGCAGTGTCAGAAGCATATCCTTAACACGCGTGCCTTTTGATGTAGGAGGAAACTGGGGCACCCGGAGGAAATCCACGTAAGAATTGGAAGAACATGCAAACCCACAGAGAGCGGCCCCCAGTGGGGTTTGAACTCAGTGGTTTTGACTGCTGCCTCACAGCGGGAAAGACCTGAGTCTAAAGCGTTCCATAAAATGTTCCTAAAACATAAGCATTAACTGGAAACTGCCGTTTTGAGCAGATGTGAGAAAACTCCAGCCAGAGAAATTTGGATTCAGAAGTGATAGTTCTAAATCAGCTATTTGTACACCAGCCAGTCTGGTAAACATGAACAGGCTGTTTCTGAGAATGAAAGTTTCCCAAGTTCTTCCTTCTGTCAGACTCCACTTGTGTTTCACTCTGTGATTTAAACACCTGCTTTCCACGCAGACAGATTCCTTTACACCGTGTCTTATTAACACGGTGTACCACTTCGTTTCATATTTACATCCTAACTGCTGTAAAGCGCCTCGTCTCGCTGACAGCTATGTTACAGTCTGTTTGCTTGTGGGCTTGATATGCTGTCTTTCCTTATTGAATCTGAAAGAAATGAAATAAAGAACTGTAACTATCACTTGAAGCCCAATCAAAGAAGATCATGCCAGTGACACATTCTCTTACAGAACTCTGATTTGTCAACCAGGGAACAATTTAGCCTGTCAGACTGAGTTTAATATTGTCTTACTGATACATTTCCTTGCTGCCATTGTCGTCAACATACTGCTTTTACAAGCAAATGTTCACTTCTTATTGGGTGTGACTAAACCAAGGCTTTGCCGTCTTGCCCTCTCTGATGATTCCCCTTCATTGAATAAGATGTGTAAAAGTGGAAAGTAGGGTATGCACTGTTCCTGTCAGGCTGATGTCTGTCACCATAATGAAGTATCTAGAGAGCGTCCGTGGATCCATTAGACGGGACAGAGATGTGAGGGATGAAGGGATGAAGGCAGTGACACAAGCCGAGAATGAGACACGACGGACTGTGAACACGGGGAAGAGGATGGCCAATGGTGCGCCGCCCCGAAATGGGATCAAGCAAACGGTCTGTCTGAGTTGAAAGATTGCATTTGTATTCACTGTCAGTGGTCGAGTGTGGGAGGGCACGAGAGATGTCATCATGCGGTAACTAGCTGCAATAGAAGTGGAAAAATGATCTGCTCTGTGTGGAGCAGCAAAAAAGAATGATGAAATTTGTTAAATGTGTAAAATGTCCAAAAGGCTGTGCAAAAAAAGTTTCCATAACAGAGCACAAGGTGACTTTGGTTCTGTTGGATTGATACTCCTAAAGGGTCAGGCCGCCCAAAAAGTATTGAATCTTTTGATAGCTAAACAACTTGATAACTGTTTTTAAAGCTTCTCATTGGCGACTTTATTGAAGACGTTTTATTCCCTGTCTGGACAAGTCATTTGTGTTATTCTTTTAAGAATAAACCACGCAAAAGAAAAATACAAGAACAACACATCTGAGTAGAGAAGGGACTCTCATTTTTGTGTCAATCAACTCATCGATTAGTACTTTTCAGCACTCCTCGTAAACATCCTCTGACTGAAATGATAACGTTTGAGAAGCAAACTCACAGTCTTTTTTTTATAGTAAGTATAAAAGTGAGTTTCACTTGTGTTTCTTAATGGATATTTGATATAAAATTGTGAATTCCCATGCCACATTCTCATTTCCAAAATCACTTCTGCAACTGTCAAGAAGAGAAATGCAGTTTTAGTGAAACTCTGTTCCGCTGCTTTATAAGACGGGGATGCTGATTTCCTTCCTCGCCTTCCCTCCCTCTCTCTTCCCTGATGATGACTAATATGACTCGTCCCTAATCCCATCCTGATTTCAAACATGACAAATGCTCGCTGTACTTTTTCGACAGGCTCGCCACCGCCCTTATTTCTCACAACCCAAAAGCATGACAGTGACTCTAGTCGACAACTTGGCTGCGTCTCAGTGGTTTTGATTGACACCTGTATCATTCGGCGGAAAGGTCTGTTTAGAATAAGGCCTGGTTTACGTGTCGAATTAATTAGGCACATCTCTCAGCCCAGGCATGGCAGGATCATCATTAATGGCAAGTCTGTAGAGTAGGTGCCTAAAGGGGAGTGACTTTGCTCATCACAGACAAACATTGTGAGAAATAATGGGCGTCTTTTTCACAAAGTAAAGCGGTGGAGGTGGATAAAAAGGTTTTTTAAAAGGCTGGAAAATAGGGCAGACTTTTTAGGATGTACAAAAGCTTTTGTGTGAGGCTCTCTTAGGAGTCGTTTGAAAGCTAAACTTCTCACATGACTGGGTTTTGAAGATTAGATTCTTTAAGGGAGGCCGCCGTGATGGTTTACCCGTTTTTCCACCAAAGACTACCGATTGTTCTCAAGGACTGCCTTGTAAATAAAAGGCCATCCTTGTCATGTTGACTCTGTGCTAGAGTGCTGCCCCCTGTGATCAGGGTAATTGTCTTGGTATCCCTGGATCTCCATAAGATGAAGGACTGGGTGTCTTGGGTGTCCACCAACCGGACTATTAGCGTATACAGAGAGCGTCAGCACAAGGCTGCTGACCGGCTATGAAACATACCAGTGTCAGCACGTTAACACATTAACCTCTTACTCAAGGTCATGCCTAAAGATTTGGCGTAATGAAGCCTCATTTACCCAAACCCAAGCGAGTGTCTTCCAGCATTTCCTGGTGTTTCTGAGGGGAAAGTCTACTTCAGAAGCTTACTGGTTGAGCTCTGCATAAAAATTTAAATCATGTTTTCTTTTAGCCTCAGGCTTCCTGGGATAAGCGGTGGGATATGTGATATGGGAAGGATATCATCAGTGTAGGAAATGTCTTATGGCTGTTGATAGTGGATATAAAACAATATCATAGAGGTTAAGCAGCATCTACGCATCGCCAAGCAGCTGATACACAATAGCCTGGCTGTTTACAAGCGGCTAACAGTAAAAAAGCCTCCTGGGCTCCTGAGGGCTTCAGTACGCAAGCTGCTAGTGTAGAGCATCACAATACATTCATAAAACAGAATGCAAAATCATACAATCCAACAGCTATTTCCTGTTTTTTTCCCGGTTGATAAATTTATCAGGGTGTGCTCAATCCAAATGCATTCTCTGTAAGATCGTTTCTCTGACGATGGCAAGAGGTTGAACACTGGGGGTTGATGCAGGGAGCAAGAGGCCGAGCTGCTGAGGGCTACGAGGGAGCAGCAGGGGTGTAAAAAGGTATACTGCCAAAGGCACCAAATGATCTCTAAAGGCTGCTCTCCCCTGATGTGAATAAAAAGAGTCTGAATAAACATAGCTTTTCAGATCGCCTGTATGATGGAAACACTGTTGTTCCGACAATTAAGCTTGGGAATCAGATGGTTGACGAATAGAAGGAAAATGCTGAACAGAAAACAGGAGGTTTGGCTGGATGGATTGGCAATGGTTGTGCCCCAGATTTTGGGTACTACAACAACAGTGTATTAACTCAGCCTTAAACACAATAACCACTCTGTATGAGGACTTGTCGGACAGGTAGGTTAGATTTATTTGTAAGAAACAAAACATAACCAAGGAGTAATTCATGTATCCTCCACTAAGCAAATAGTATAATTGCTGATTTGGAGAAGAACGAGGGTGACAATTAGATATGGCAATCTAATTCGACAGGAGAGACTGCACTTTTAACAAGCAACCTCCCAACCCTCCAAATTTGTATTTTCACTTTCTATTTCAGAAATTTGAAGCATTGAAGCATGACTTTGTTCTACTTGAAAAGCTCAGTAATGATCAAGACAGAAAGAGCAAATAAATCAGTGCAATGAAGGGTTTTTTTCTCTCCATCATCTCCTCTATTGTGTTGCTGAGCGTTCAGACCTCCGCGATTTATCACAATGTGAACCCAGCAGAAGTGAAGTTTAAGAATTAGAAGAAATCCTCCACAGAGACTCCACCAAGCCAGTGAAGATATATCTCAACTGATGGCAATACTCTGAATGAGGTTATTTTCCTCCTTTGTTTTTGAGCTATAAATTAAAATCTTTAAAAACAAGGTTTGTTCAAGGTTGCGCCTGCTTCTTCCATGAATAACAGACAAGTTATTAAAAGGCTACAGTGCTTGTGATCATTGAAGAAAAATAAGCCTACTCATAAAGGCATTGTTTGAAGTTACATTGCGATGCTCTCTCATGATTTTTATTTAACGAACTGGCTTCCTGCAGCGAAATCCAT
Organism: Labrus mixtus; assembly: GCF_963584025.1. Lineage (NCBI taxonomy): Eukaryota > Metazoa > Chordata > Actinopteri > Labriformes > Labridae > Labrus > Labrus mixtus. The sequence continues at coordinate 17,028,774 of NC_083633.1, read as the reverse complement.
TCAAATCCATCTTTTTTTCCCCCCTTTGCTTTTTTCTCTCTGCTGCAAACCAAACTTTGGTTCAGTGGACGAGTAAAACATCTCGATGAAAGAGAGAGTAACAAAACTCATCTAACAGAACCTTTAATTCAGATTTAATCCAATGCTTGGGCGCGTTGAGAAGAGGGAACAGTACGTATCCCAGCATATCGACCAACCTGCTCAATAATAACCTGTGCACGTGTAAGCGGAAGGAAATATTAAAGACCTCGCATTCAGATCACAGCTGCCCCCAACCTTTGTTGTGGATGGCAAATGCCATTTGTATAAATGCTTGACACACGTTGCTGTTTTAACCCAAATTACCCCTGTGCCTCAGATCTCTCAATTGCCTAATTAACAGGGTGGGAGTCTGAGGCCTTTCAAGTCCTGCACTTAAAACAAAGCCGGGGAGCAATGTAGTGAGTCTGTTCTTCATTTGTGCACCTGCAGGGAGGAATCAGCGGAGACAAAGAAGAGGGGAAGGACCACTGCAGAGAGGCAGACCCTCCTGCTGTAACCCCATTTCTTTCGCAGTTTTTTGTAGTTTAATGATATGTGATGTCTGAGGACCCTAGAGGGTCCTTGAAGGGTGTCAAGGGGGAGCCAGCAAAATGAGGACGGTCTTTTTTTTTATTGTATTTGAACACAGGAAAGTGAGAGTCACACAGGAATAAGATCAAATAACTCCCATTGTGAATTCTGCCTTATATGATTAAAAGGATATGGAGCAGTGTTAAGCTGAATAATTTCTCGTCGCAAATGCCCAAACATGAGATGAGCTCAAGTCCCCTTTCATCAACCAAAGACATAATGATCCAATGTTTCCATTCAGCGCCGTTTGGTCACTGGTAGGCACAACATTTTTTGGTTAAATTAAAGAAAAGGTCATGGTTTGGCAGGTGTTGAGTCAAATATTGTTCAAGCTAACTACTAGCTAGCGAATTAACTGTTTCTATTTATTTTAAGCTAACTACTTTAATGGTTTCTTTCAAGCTAACTACTTTAACGGTTTCTTTTAAGCTAACCACTTTAACGGTTTCTTTCAAGCTAACCACTTCAACTGTCTCTGTTTCTTTCAAGCTAACCACTTTAACGGTTTCTTTCAAGCTAACCACTTCAACGGTATCTGTTTCTTTCAAGCTAACTTTAACGGTTTCTTTCAAGCTAACTACTTCAACTGCCTGTTTCTTTTAAGCTAACTACTTTAACGGTTTCTTTCAAGCTAACTACTTCAACTGCTTTTCTGTTACTGCTTTCCAGTTTTCTACGTGTTTACATTTGGAGGTTTATTTTTGGGCTTTTTATGCCTTCATGTAGAGACAGGACAGCGTTGGAAATTAGGGAAAGCGAGTGGGGAACGACCTGCGGGAAAGGTGTGGGACCGCCCACTTCATGGACTACAGCCTCTTAACACGGGGCACACACCCTAACCACACAGCCGGCACCCCTAAGGGATTACTTCTCGTTACCTACCACAACCAATTCCATACCTCTAGTTGTTAATCTCAACTGTTAACCGTTTGCTTTTTTTAAAAATATGCCTATTGTGCGTTTATTCAGATGGGAAAGTGAATTGGAAAGATAGTGGGGAATTACATGCGGGAAGGAGCCACAGGTCAGACCCTAACCCTGGCCCTCACTTCAAGGACAAGCCTCTATACATGGGGACTAACGTCTAGGTCAACTGGCACTCCTAGCTAACTATTTAGACTTCTTACCAAGACTTTCTGCACACATTTTCACCTGTTTATTTCCACACATTTTAAGTCAGCCTGTCAAATGGATTTTCATTGTTTAAAAGTTTTACATAATTACTCTTCTTTTGATCTGAGCAATAAGTACTTAATTTGACAATACGACTGCAGCAGTAGCTCCTGGGGTTCGAGTGCGTTTGGTTGGGAATCATGGTAACCTGTGGGATTTTAAATGTTTTAAAATGCAAACGAACAAAAAAAAAAGAAAATATCCAATCATTTTCTCCCACTGACACTGAAATCCCTGGATACCTTCGCATTGTCCAAGAGAATAAAGATGAAGAAGTGGAAATTGTAAACGAACAAAGAGAGAAGAGGAAAATAAAAGAGGAGAATAATATTCCCTTTGGGTTTAGAAAATGCATTTCCAGAAGGCTTTGATGTCTCACAATTTTATGTTTAAAAGTTATTCACACTCTTTGCGCACCAACCAGACTTGAAATGGTTTTTTTTAAACTGTTAGCATAGCTTCTTTCTACTTTTATAGACTGTTTCATCTGACAAGGTACAATGAAGCTTTGCCTCAGAGAGTCAGCGAGAGAGTGAGTGAGAGAGAAAGAAAGAATTAAAGTAACACAACCAAAAACCAGCCAACCACTGAAGGCAACAATGTGAGAAACGGCAGAAATCGATATGGCATTTCAACTTATCCCCCCCTCAAGGATGTTGGAGAGAAAGGATGACTGAGAAGCAGCAGGAGCCTAAACATGGAAGAGCAACCGGATAATTGATGGGAAAAGAGCTCAACATCTAATTCTGTTATCTGATGGTGTCTGTATAGCAGACGCTGTGTTGTGTGCATGCACTATCAAGGAGAGCTAGAGGTGACGCACAGAATCACGTCTTTGTAGGTGTTTTCAAAGCATCACAGGAGCACATGAGATGCAGTACCACTAAAAAAAAAATCAATAGGCAACCTTTCTTGAACTTGCTGAATTTAGAAGAGCTTATTTTAACCGGCATGCTATCATGCCCTGTGATAAGATTCTACTCACCGTACAGGAGGATACGGGGGACATGGCAGCTACAAGTGATACATTCCCACTTTCATTGTGTCCTTCGTGTTAACACTGATGCTTTACAAACTGTGTGGGATTGAAATTATGTGGAATGAGCTGATCAATAAATCATTAATCGGACAAACAGTTTTGATGATCCTGCATCATCCATGGATCGGTGACAGGTGACTGCCAGCAGATCAGGCTGCACTTGAACATTAGATGTGTTTCTCTTTGTTATTACCTTAAATGGGAAGTGGTCTTTGACGAAGAAGCCGGTGTTTCCAAGGCAACGATAAACATTTTTGTGTCTGTTATGGCGGCTCTAGCATGGCGACTGCAACAGCAAGACAACTATAGAATTATGGATTTCTCTGGCTTTGAAAACTGTTAAACTATTTCAGGTAATGTAAGTACTCAACAACAAAAAAAATATAACATAGGCTTAGTCAATTTTTAATTAATTTAGATATTTGAATGTAAACATTGTCATAAAATTCTACATGCTTTACCTTTAAGGAAAGTTTAAAAAAATGTTGCTCTATTGGGACAAATGCTGGGATGCAGCTGCATACATAGCTGCATTGTAGCTGTGGTGAATTCCCACTTACCCCCTCATACTGCTTGCAATTTTGCAAAGCAACGAAGGGGTTTTGTTTCCAGTTCCAAGTAATTTGTTGAAGAAAATTGGCTTTTGTTCATCAAACCGCAACCCAGATTTCCAGATTGGAGCTGATTAGAATCAAAGTTCTAACTGAGAAAAGGAAATCATACTCGTTAGATAAAAAAAAGAAAAAGAAATCCACTTTACTTTTCTTTTATTTAAGCACACCCAACCACTTCAAATTCAACTTAGTTGAATAATCTGCTCTTTCGCAAACTGTGAGAAATTGCACGACATGAAACGTTAAAGATGATGTGTCATAACAGGCGTCACCCCTGATGCATCAAATAGGGATCATTATGCCATTTTATAAAGTAGGTCTCCTGTGAGTGAGCCCTAACCAGAGAGAGTGATAACGAAATGTCACCCAGAGACTCTCAGTGACACATCTCTCTATCTCCCCTCTGCAAGTCACACACAGCAAATAAATCCATAAGCACCATGTTGGAGCGCCACTGCCATTTTCTGCTGTCACCATCATTTTATTCTGCCGTTAATATTCCCCTACCAACCCTCTCTTCGCTTTTCTCTCCTGCGGGCCATGGTTGCTCTACAAGCATTAAAAAAAAAAATCCACCTGCACCTGTCACACACACACGCCTTGCATAATGGGACGGACAGGCAGGTACACTAAAAATGCATGTATGTGTAAAATGTAACCAGCACATACAAGAGTTTATGTGCATTTGTAAAGCATGCATCTCTTTGACTGCTGGATATTGCACTGCAGATGGGTCTCTATATTGCATATACTGGTGTGTTTACCATTCTCACTGCGGGATCCAGGCACTCTATTCCAATACGACGACTGCTGAGAAATGTATGCCTCACCACCGTGGGTCATACTGGAGAAATTATATGAATAACGGATGAGGCATGGAAAGAACCTATTGGGTGTTATTGCAGGAAATGTTCAGTCAAGTTGAGGAATTTTGTATGATGTGGCAAATGAAAAGTAGGCAATGGAGGAATTGTAGACATGTGATTCAAACGATGTCAAACCAACTTTACCCCGTCTGCCCTGCACCAAACAACAGAGACACAACTAACCGACAGAGATAAAAATGCATGTAATTGAGAGAAGACCAGTGTCTTATCATAGCTACAGTAGACCTTTAACCCAGGCAGAGAACAAGACAATCTCCCCATATGGGGTGACACCTTTCAGCTCCTCGTGCGTAGACGAGGAGCTTGTGAGGGCGTTAAAAGCATGTGTCGTCTTTTAGAAAGCAGCAGGACCTGACCTTGAAGCCATTAAAGCACTAATTGGACTGATAAGAGCCACCGCCACCACCACCCCCAACCCTGAGTCATAACCCTCCCCTTATCCTTAACATCCCGTGCCTACCTCATTGTTTCACAACGACTGGTCGTGGTGAGTCAAACTGGGAGGGGAAGGATGAGGAATTTTGACGCCGATGGCCTGAAAAATAGAAAACCACAGTTTTAACGATTTTGTTCTCGATTTGGAGAGCGCCAACGTGACCTAAAACAGCACACCACACATTCACAGATCTCATTCACGAACAAACAACCTGACTTTTGAGTAAACAAACAGGCTGGAAGACCGGCAAGCAGATGTTTTATGGACTATTTCTTTTGAAAATTCACACTGAAAAAAAGGTGAAAACTATTGATGAGGTCATGAAGATGGTGTGATCATGGGCTGTGAAATTGTCCATAGGTGTGAATGTGAGTGTGGCTGCTTGTCCGTGTCTATGTGTCAGCCCTGTGATTGACTGGCGACCGGTCCAGGGTGTACCTCACCACTCGCACCAATGACAGATGGGATCGGCTCCAGCCCCCCACGCGACCCCGACCGGGAAAAGCGGTACATATAACGGATGGACGGATAATGTAATGAACCTAAGACCCTAAATAACGTTGTTTGAAGGCTATGGTGGATATGGTTTCCCAGTGTCTTTAACGCCTTAAACATTAGTATGGCACCTCTGTTCCACTGCTGGTCCCATGAGAGCCACCTTCTTCACCCTGATAAAAGGGAAGCAGTGATGACCACGTGGGTGTCCTTGGTTGTGTAAATCAGTGTACTTCTTGTGATGAAAGAAACAACAGAAAACTCAAAGTAATTGGTCTCTTGATTCTCTGATTTTTTGAAATTTTCAAAATCCAAAACAAAAAAACGCCAACGAGAATTTACATTTTTAGACACTTCAAATCCATTATTACCCCTTTACCTTTTCTGAAGATTGTTTACTTTTTAATATAGATGGAAATGGAAATAACAGGAGCAAAATGTACGGTTTCATACTGAAACATTAAGAAGTGACACAAAATACAGCAACCGATATTCCCATTGTTGCTAATTCAAGCCTTTAGGTGTGTGTGAAGCTCATTCCCGTGGTTGAATGGGAACCTGTGACCGGAGAGCAGCTTTACTGGGACATAAATTGCTCAGTTTTCTGGTTGGTGTGTTTCTGAATGTGTGCGGTGATGTGAAGCATGGGAGTGCCTGACACACTTCTCTAATTGAACCGCGAAAGGAGGAGGAAGGACGAGGGGGGTTGCCACCTCCCACACTCGAATACAGCTGAGATATTGTCTGCTCATCATCAAAGGGGAGGGAAGGTTGTGGGGGGGTGGGGGGTGGAGGCTTCTGTGTGGTACAGTAGTGTAAGATAAACCACCTCTGCTATCTATCTCAAATGAAATCTCTCTCTCGTGCCCCCCCTGTTCTCCGAGTCTCTCCAGAGAAGAGGAAGGTGGTAATTGGTGTTAAGAATAGCCTTTCCTATAGTAGGTCACTGTATCACACAGAGATAAATAATGCATACACAAAGCCTAAAAGCCAATTCTAAAGACTCTATTATGGGTCGCAGTTGACAGAGAGGCGGCCTCAATCATTCTCTCATCAGAGTCGGGGAGACTGGGTTCAAATCCCTGAAATATATGAAGATTTCAGTGTGTTTTGCCCTTCCGTCAGTGTGTTTGTGCCCCCCCCCCCCCCCCCCCCCGCAGGTCGCTGGTGGGCGGTGTTCTGCCACACCTGGGCAGATGTGGGCAGGCACCCAGGTGTGGGCAATTTAAAGGTCGGGGCTGTCAACCTCCCACTCTCTCGCATCCATCCTGAGCGTTGCACCATCACCACAGCTCCTGACTTGCACCATCTTTTTTTTTTGTGGCATCTTGGTGGCATTTTAGTAATAAACCTTGCACCGTTTGGTTAAAAAAAAAACCCACAAGTTTCTCATGATTTTGCCAGGCCTTAAGAGCCAGGTCGTGACACCCGTCAACCAAGAAAAGCCGAGAAAAATATAAAGTAATTGCATTTTATATTGATGTATTCTTTTTTTGTTTTAAATACATAGTTGCAACTACATATTTGGCTTTTTATGGAAATAAATTTGCAACCAGCGTTTTAAGATTCATAACTGCTACGCTCTCTCACAGAGTCAGATGGATTGTGGACAACCTGAGAAAGAGCATACCGCCTCTGAAAAGAGCATACCGCCTGGCTGTTCTTGAGAAAACTGAGGAGCTTTAAAAGCATTTTATTTATCTTCATATTTTCACATTTCCAGAAATGATGTGCATTTCAGGAACTATTTAGCAGATCTCTCTCTATATATATATATATATATATATATATATATATATATATGTGTGTGTTTGTTTTGTGGGTGTGGAATTGAATAAAAATAGAAAACACTGAGCCACAGCTATACGTTAAGTCCAATTTATATAGTCAGGTCAAAGGTCCAAATGGAAAACCGCTTACAGGCGTGACTGTTTGTCAACTTCGCTCTCATGCCTGGGTGAAAACGGGCGAGCTAAATCGAGGGTCATGACTTCCAAACAATAACCATTACCAGTCAGAAGCTGCGTGGTCCGACGAGAGCGAGGTCAAACCGCAGTGTATTAGCAAGTGTAAGCTGTGATATTATAGAGAGCTTACCTTGAATCAAGGTCAGGGAAAACACACAAATACAGAGTGGCAAGGGGTAAATTACGAGAATACCCTCTGGCCTGCAGTAGCCATAGCCCAGAGCTACACAGCGATTATATCCAAACAGCTGAGGAGAGGATTTCACATTCTGCGACAGGACACATTCAAAATTAATCACGGCTCAGCAATACATCACTCTCCTCTTCTAATTAGTTGTTTTTGGACAAAAGAGTTTTCGCTCAGCCGTCGTAGTTCTTCATACGTAATGCAAGACAGTGAGGAAATACTCTGACTTTTCTTACATCACACTCTAAAACCGTCGTCTCGTTTGTTTCCAGTTGATCAGTGAACACAGCCTTGATTGAATCCCGGCCGTCTTCTTTGAAGTACATGCGCTCAATTTCCATTTCACATTCTTGCTCTCTTGTCCAGATTCCGACGCCACCTCTGCAGCTCTCATGACACGGCCGTTGTATACTCGGGATTTATCAGGCCGCGGCGAAGAAGAAGAAGAAGCAGCTCAACTCTCGAGTGGCCCCTCGATGTCTGCTTTCCGCGGCCGCACAGCGCGAGACTAAAAGAGAGCCCGGGTGATGAGTAAAGGCAGACAATAAGAGCTGGCACCTCGTTTTATCACTGGTGCCATCAGCAGAACAGTGTTTACAGTGGGACTAAAGAAAAGGGCACGCATGCTGGGAATATAAATAAACACTGTGTATTATGCGTTGATGTATTTCTCCATCCCTCGCTGTGTTCTTTGAGGACACTCGAGTGCAGCTATTGATCAACAGGCGGCTGACAGCTTGGGGGAGCTGTAAGATGTGTGGATGTAAACGCAGCAGTAGAAAGACGACCAGAGCTCGTTCCTGCCGCTCCAGACGGTCCCGCGTCTATTGAATTATCTCCTGCGTTAGCGTATAGAACGAGAGCATCAAATCATCTGGCTATGGATTGACTGAAAGTCACAGACAAAGCATCTGTGTGTGGATCCACACAGTCATGCAGGGATGTTTCTTCAGAGTAAGTAAACCATGAAAAACAATAAGAAATGTAGACATTGTGGACCACTTGTGATTGAAATGTCCTTCACGTCCCATTTAAATCAAAATAGATAGGGAACAGGCTTTTGTTCCCTAAGTTAATGTAAGTACTGTAGCAAGATTTCTGGAAAGGGCCAGAGCCAGACTTTTGGACTGGGGTGGCCCAATAGGGCATTGGATCCCAACCTTCGTTCCTTGGAGCCCTCTCAAAGGCTTAATATGCAATTTTTCACATGAGTGTAACACCGGAGTCCCACTGTGTGTGATGCTTTCCGAGTCCTATCTTCAGTGTGTTTACATCGCCCGGACGGCCGGCCGGCTGACTCCTCCCCTCGCGTATAAAAGTTGTTTAATTGAGGGACTAGAGAAAAGAAGAATAACATACTGTACTCACTGCTTAACTGTGTTTCTAGATCACGCTCATTTCAGGTAAATTTACATGCAGTGTGAAGATACGAACATAATAAAGATTGCTAGCATTAGCATGCTAACACAACAATGCAGCGCAAGTTGTTTTGGTTTTGCATATAAAGCCTTTGAGAATGTAAAGTTACCATCCAGAGCACAGGCCCTACAAGCTAGCTAGCAAGTTAGTATTCAATACTTGCTCACTAATTTGCCCCTTGAGTTTGCCCCTCTCTCTGCTGTTCACTTGATCTTCAGCTCTTTAGATTTTTACTCTCGTGATCAAAGTTTAAAATCTACCCACCAACTACATATCAAATCAGTTTTTTTTACACTACTACTAACCAACTTAGCGGCTGCAATGCCAATCAATATCCAAGACAAGTCCCTTACTAGCGTTAAAAGGAAACATGTACAGTACATAGGTGAAATCAAATAGCACTCTGATAGCTGTTTCATGGGGACTTGAAGAGGCAGCTAATTGCTCACTTCAGTCCCTTGGGCGTCTGCTCCACCTCTCTGAGGGAAGCACACGGCTAAGCCACAGGGAGAGCTTAGCATACGTATGAAATCACTAATGTGGCAATAAAGAGCTGTGACTGAGAGTGATGGGGAGCAGGGACTCCCGAGGTGGCAGATATAGAAGCACATCTCTATGTCTTCTATAGGAGCACTGCATAAAAATCATGGTGCATTAATGTATTCCATTTATGGTTCGAGAGTCGAGGAGAGCAGAATGGATGTTAAAGGTGTCACTCAGCACTGCGTCGAGTTGATGCACGCTGGGTTGTGACTCAGTTAAGGTGTATGTAGGCGGATAAATACGCTTAAGTGCTTCATTAATAAAAAAATAGAGCATTCAGATGAAGTTGGTACAGACTAAAGGTTGAGGAAGTAACTGTTCTGATGTCTGATTGGACAAAAAGAACATTCAGTTAAAACATGCTAAATCTTCTCATTCAGATTCTTCTTATTCTCTAAATGGAACATTGAGTGAAAGGATGCAGAGATTTATGCTTTTAAGATGGCTCTTATTTTCTTGTCTTTGATGTTCCCCTTTCCTTTTTGAGCATGCACTACCCGTTACCATCTTTTTATTCCTGCAGATGTTTCACAGAAAACCTGCTAAAACCAGCAAGGTAATCACTTCTGTTTGTTTACAAGGTACAGCTAGAATCCAAATGTTTGAGCGATAAAGAATCAGTCTTATCTCTGTAATACACTTTAGCTTTACTTTGTTTTCATTTTTGTTTTCAAGGCTCTGTTTTCCCCTGTGGTATTCCTTTCAATACATTTTTCTTAACAGTTGTATATTTCTTCCTGAAGCTTGACCCTGAGTTTTTGTTTGTTTGTTATGCATTTTCACTCTCTCCTCGCTATTTGGGATTGGTGTGACCCGATGTGTATACAAACCAAGCGTTATCTTTAAACTGGAGTTACTTTTTTCTTTTTAAAATGACCTCACATGGGGACAATGGTATTATTTTGTTGTATTAACACAAAAAAGTCACCATAGTGTAGCAATGTATGTACCTGCAGTTTTTGCATGGACTTGCTCTGGCATATAAAGGTAAACACGGCTGTTAACAAGTTAATCACAATTAATTACAGTCTTATATAATGCATTCATTTTATAATCGCTATTAATCACATGCTATTTCTCACAGATAATCATAATTTAAATGACTACCTGTAAAGGTAATGGGGTACCAGTATAAGTGACTGGTACTACTATCCCACTGAGAATCAACACATTGAACTTTTCTTTCCTGTCTTATGTTCTTGTCTGTTTTAGTCCACCAACATTTGGAGCTTTGGGCTGATACACTCATCTAACAAGCTTGCACAAGCCGAGTGTGGGTTGCCTGCCCAGAAAGAAATGGCAGAAACACGGAGAGAATGAGTCCTGGGTGAAGAAAGAGTCTAACATGTAGAAAGCCAGAGAGACATCGATATTTTCTCTCCAGAGTTGAAAGACCAAAACAAGGCTAGGACACCAATGAATTCTTGCTTTACAGATGGTGGCTAATAAACAAAGGCAATTCCAATGGGAGGGCCATGCTGCTCTGTTTGTGCTGTAAGTGGGCAGTTCTCATTAGCAGCAACCCAATAATACATCACAGCTGTTATATGCTGGCATGTTTTTGCTTCCTTGTGATAATTCTCGTCCCAATCTACTAGCCTAGGGAGAAATATCCAGAACCATGTGGATGCCATGACACATATTTGGAACTTTTGGACTTGTATGTATATTATGACATGTTTTTTTTTATCCGTAAGTTAATGAAAATGGTCCATTAGTTTAATCACAGTGTAGTGTCTATGTGAGCACCGTTTGTTCTGAGCATCCAAAGAAATACGATATACTAAGGAGGAGTTTAACAGTCCTTGTTTTAGAAAATCCTGTTTGGTTCCAGAGAGTGCCTCGGCACTCAGAGCACAACTTTATTCAATGAAAGCACCATTTGTTTGCTTTGCTGCAAGGGGGATGGAGATGAAACAGAAGAAAATACAATCAGGACAATCTAAGCTACACACAGAGTAAGTTAGATAACAGCTGCATCTGTTTGGGTACATTTACACAGACAGTCACTTCAGGGTAAGTAGAATCTTTTAATAAAAAAGGTAGAGCTAAGCCCTCAGGTGTCAGCCACAGGTACACCTGCACAGGACTTCAGACGGTTTTCGAAAGCCTTATCCTGTTTGATACAATCACTCGTGGGCATGGGAATTCAATCACAAGAGTGGTGCAATACACTCTTTCATAATTCAGTATCCCAAATCTCTGAACAACATTAAGGCACTGAAGCTTATTGAAATAGCTTCCATTTTATCCTTTTTCTGATTCATTTCTAAATACGGCCCATTGACTATAAGAACAATAGAACTACAGGCCATGACTAGGCAAACCGAGGGTGGAAAGCTTCAGCCATGCCAAGAACCTAGTTGTGCACCCATATGGAGAAGCATTTGCTGCTGATTTTTCCCCTTCATCACTCTGGGATACGATAGCATTAGCTAAATGCCTTGAAAGCAAATAGTGACACCTCCCTGTGTAAGTGCCGAGGCTCACAGATGCACCGAGAGGAGAGCCAGCTGGAGGGAGAAGACAGGGATAGGCTTTATAAGAGGACGGACACACGTCTTGTGTGTCAAGTTATTTCCCTGGACTCTGTGGAGCTATAGCCAGAACACTATGCTAGACAGATGGATTTGCTTTGAGGCATATTTCATATTTCACACTTTGACCAGTCAAGTTTTTTAGGCACTTACTTCAGCAGTATCTCCCTACACCTGGCACTTTGGTATGTATGCAGGTTTGTATGTCTTCAGATTTGGGACCCATTTACCTACCTCTGACAACAGTAAAGCATCGGGTGACTCTAGGGTATACAAAATGTTTAAAAAAAACAGCAATTCCTCGACTGTCCACTTTAGGCTGGCTCCAAAGGCCCTTAAAGGCCCATTAACACTCGTGTTAAAATACCCATTTTGACAGCAGAAATAAGCATGTTTAAAGTAAGAAAAGTAGTCTTGCTCTATATAGCGCATGTTTGTCTGTACAGACTGTTCATGGGGTGATGTTTTTTTAGAGCTCATCTGTTTTGATTAAATCAAGGTTAAAGGTCATGTATTTTTTAATATTAGGGGTGTAGTTAATATGACTGACAGATGGGTACACTATATTCACATGTCTCTTTACAGAGGTAGAATGCTATGTCATCAGCATACGATGGTACATTGGTTCTTGAATTGCATTAGAATCATGATCTGCCTCTTTTACCCAACACTTTTTCATATAACTAAAACCCAATCAAACCTCATCTGACAATACTTTCTGTTCTCATCATACTACAAATGAAAACCAGAACTCTTGTGATGCCAAAAATAATTTATTTGAGAATAGTTAGTTCTTAGTTCTTCCCACAACTCAAATATTCAAGTGTAGGCATTTACTTTACTTCCATAGAAAAACACGTCTTCTGTCATTTTGTCGATTAATATCCAAGAAAATCGAATCATGTATGATACCAACTCAGCTCTAACATGCTGACGTCAGTGACAGTCTTTGCCTCGTCAGTCTATTGCCATCTGCATATTGAGGTGGACAGGTGGCTGGTCAGATGCACAGCTTCTCTGCACCACAGAAGAAGATCTCTACCTTGCTGTCTGGCCAGATGTCAGATACTTGGCAGGACTGCCACCCAGTTTTCCTTGCAGAAAGTCTCCAGACGGGCAAGCACCACAACTCTTGGCCAGACATAAAAGCAGACTTGTTGTTCCTCTGTATTTTTCAGACATTTCCTTCCCCGTCTGTAAGTTTTTGCACTTGGCTGCTTCCACTTATAATAGCTCACATATTCAAGTGACAAAGGCAGGCTGGTGGCACCGATCGCTAATGAGGGTAGGACCCTTGCTTACCCACATTCAGTCACTCCTGCCAGGATCACTGCAGGGAGCCCCTCGACTCGTCCTATAACAATCCTTATAATGCTGTATTCAGTCCCAATTCCCTTTTCAAACGGCGCTTTGTCGCTCACACTCCCGCAGAGATAGATTGTGTATTCAATCATTAACAGTTGTCCTAACAATGCTACTCGGGATCTGCTGGTGCCAGCTGACTCAGAAAGAGTGAAGTCGAGTACAGTAGAGGAGCTCATGAATAAGTGAACGTGACATTTCATGTTTTGAAAAATCTCACAATTTCCATTGACCCTCTGTCATTTTCCAAAGGAGTTGTGCCCCCTGCTAACTCTCCTTCCACTTATACTAAATATAGAATTTTCAGTGTGGCTGGACAGTTATACCAATAATAATTGTTTCTCTATGTGTAGAGTTTTAGGTTGTTATATCTTTAAAATAGTTTTTTTAGCACAAGTTTTGGTTTTAAGGAGACTAATATCAGTATTCCTAGATTCCATCTGTTCTTGTGAAGGTAGACAATGTCAGAAGATCAAGCAGTAAAGTCAAATAAACTATTTTGGCTGTGTTACCACAGGCAGCTGGTAGTAAATATTGGACTGTTTCATAAAGCTCTTCCACTACGTCCCATTTTACGATAATTTACCGTACTCAATTCCTCTAAAGCCTAATCATTTCCTTCCAAGAGCTACAGGAAAACAAAACTACTGTAACAATATGTACACACCCCAAGCCAGCCAGAGTTCTAAAACTGCAGTTTATGTCACTGTTTGATCAGTCAGCTCTGAGATGATACAATTTGAAACGGTGAAGTGATGTTTATTATCACTTTGGCTCCTCAGCGAAAAATGGGGGAGAAATGCAAATTGTTTAGAAGAAGAGGGGGATCCGTAGGCTGCTTCCTCTCACCATATGCTCAGCCAGCTCAGCTCCGTCCTGCAGGAGCCACCTCAGCCCTGTAAAGTCTGCAGAGGAAGTCGACATAATAGCCCAAAGTCACAAATGACACAAAAACCCAAATAAGACAGAAACTCTGCCACAACTGCCTACAGCTACAGAAGGTTTATGTGCGTGTGTGTGTGTTGATGTTTGTGTGCTGCTATCATCAGGGTCCTAATGTCTTGAAACATAGCATCTGTTCAGCACTATTTTTGAATCATAATCATGTGTGTGTGTGTGTGTTGGGGGGGGGGGGGGGGGGGGGGGGGGGGTATTCAGCAATGTGGCTATAGCCAAAAGAAAGGGCTTTTATTATACTGCATATATAAAATGAATAATGGGTAAACAACACAAGTACTCAAAAATATACACAACACAGCTGTGCCAATGAGCAGAGACTTAATGAAACAGGGATTTTATATATTGTAGTTTGGAATTTACTTCTGGGCTAAAGCATCAACTGCCACTACTCCCCCACTTTGTTTCAGTGTCCTGAGTTGGTATTTTGACAGTAGCCATCTTGTTTTTTAGGAGCCAGCAGTGACCATTTGAGATGTGTGACTCATTGCAGGGTTTGCATCCTTTAAAGAATCCAGCCTATAAAGGGGCCAACCTTCGAAACCTGTTGTAGACCACTCAGGCAGATCAGGTGGTTTGGTCTACCCAGGATTTCCCGTTTGTGTGAGCCCAAGAACCAATGGCGCAATTGTTCTTAGTTTGGAAAAGAGTTTGCCCAACTGTGCCAAAAGAATAGAACTTTCAAGGGCCTATTTTGCTCAAATACTCAAGAAACATTGCACACGCAGCTAAAATGGGTGATAATTTAAATTCTCGGTCACACTAATGGGTACACCACTTGGTGCGTTTCACATACATGTATGAAATTGGCTAATTTGGGCTTTGGAAAAGCTGGTCTCGACACTTCCCATAATACAAATCAGCATTTAAAAAGTTGGTCTAGTGTTATCAATCCATTACAAAGTTTGCAAGGCTTTTCACAACACAATGAAAACTCCAAGTTCATGTTAAAGAAAAGCTTTTAAACAAACAGTGTAATGCCAGCGTTATCATTGAGCAACAGACAGGCAGATACAAGTCGTTCCTAAATCAGCTGGATTTATGCTTTGTCTCATCATATCTTTCAGCCCAAGTCTATCTCCATTCACATAACACAACCTCTAGAGTCGAGACAGACACAAAGCAGGTAAATGTCTGATTATGTTGGCATCATCTGCCATCTTTTTCCTTAAAATTTACGACAGCTGCACTGCGAGAGTAGCTCCCCAGTGTGAGCAGGTTGACAAACCGTATTTCAACCTGTCCCCAAGACAAATTTGCTCTGCCAGTGCAGGAAAAACTGAATCAAAAGTCCTGATAGTTCAGGTTTTTGAAGCAGCATGGTGGAAAGGGTTGAAGACTTTAAAAGATATTTAGCTCTGTCTACAGAAAACATTAATAATCCCCAAATGTTCCCAATATTACAGAACCCCTGACTGAAATCCCAACAGTTTTTGGAATTGAGTTTCTTTCTTGACAATAACCCCGGTCGTGACGAACTGAAACCAAAGTCACAGCACTATAAATGCAACATTTACAGCCTCAGACCAATGCAACCACACTGTATCTCTTCAAAGCTAATGGAACGGGGCACACTGAGAGGTGCCTCTCCACAGCATGGATGGATTACTCTTGTGGTCGAGTGGCAGCAGAAAGCACAGTACGGAGCACTTTTGTGTAAAAGTGGGTGACAAAGTTACACCATGAAAGACAACCTGAGGCAGAAACCCTGCAGGGGTGGGAGGGGGATGCAGTGTTTTAGTTGAGAGGGAGGTTAAAAGGGGTAAAAGAAAAGAGGAAAAAGTACAGCTGAGAGCTGAAGTGCAATGGTGTGAGGTTTAAGACAGATAACATTAAATCACTCTCAATGACCAGTCTTTTATATCAGAGTTCCCTTTGTCTCTCCCCAGAGTATCGTTGAAGTCCAGAGCGTGACCTGCTCTTGAAACATTTTCATAAGCAACTCGAAAGGTCAGCCATCGAAAGGATGATAAAGTGAGTGGCGTCTCACTGCCAGTGGAGAGTAATGCTTTTGCTGCCTGCACACAATCCTGTATCGTTGCAATGGATTGTGCGTTTTCTAGAATATCCTAAAGTCATTAACCTTAAGTGCTGGTCGCTGAAATCAGGTTAATGTGACTAAAGAGAGGACTTTCAGTGATGGGCTTCCTGTGACAAATGAGGAGAAAATGGAGGATTAAAACCCCCATGGGTCAAGGAAAGGCGATTACGTCCTGGAGGCTTGTGATTAATTGTGTGACGTTGGCAAGGAGCTTTTGGTGACTCTGGGGAGAGGTCGTCACTACCACAAGGGACCGGGCTCCCACGTTTGGGTGGTTCTGCTGCGCGAGTGCCTCGGGGAATTCAAATGGTGCTACCCTCACTATCCTATTCACTTTACATTAAAGGCCTGAAAATGTTCATTTTAGTATGCACTGAGTGAGTGATCTACATCCCAAACGATCAAAATGTAGGCCAAGATGAATGGTGCTGATAGTGGAAGACACTACACAAGACTTTGAACGTGCTAAACTTCACCCGAGGCGGAAATCTAGCCCCCATCAGGAATAAAACACAAAGGATTACATAGCTGTTTCGTAATTGTGTTATGAAAATGCTTGTATCTGGGTGAATGTGTCTTTTTCCATGTGTTTTAAGATCCAGACTGGACTGACGCATAGAAGGAAGTGGAGAACCAAGAGAGAGCGAGAGAGAGAGAAAAAGAGGAAGCTCTGAGGCTCGGATGAACCGTTTTTGTGCGGAGGCCAGGTGGCAGATTGCTGGAGTTGGGAGATGAAAGCCGGAGAAGACCACTAATCTACTGTACAGTGCACTGCTGCGGGAGATGGATAGCGGAAACCTCTTTTTCTATTTTCTGTGTTCCTCTCCTCCGTGCCCCTGAGCGAGTGATGCATCAGGGTCAGGCGTGGTTGAGTGTTGGGAGGATCAGAAAGGCCGGCGCCCACTCACGAGCAGGTCGGAGAAGGATTTGGAAAAAGGAAGCGGGAGCGATGAAGAAAGGGTGGCAGGAAGATAAAATGAGCATCACACCAAAAAGCTCAAATGTGGGCCCGGTGTTCGTCTATTTTTAGCTTGTGGTTGAAAGAATGCAATGGAATGGAATTTTTTCCAAGGAAAAATGCCGAAGATGTGTCCATGATCAAGAATTTTACATAATGAATGACGGGCACATGTATCAGTGGTTGTCTGTCAAGAGAAAATGTGAGGTGTGCATGCATTTGCATTGCTCATGATCTCAAGGGCATCTGTTCAGGCAGATAGCTCATACTTTGTTTATGAGAGCACAGGCATGTTGTAAATTCCTTCCCTGAATCCAGCTGTTCACTCAGAATTATTTCCCACCTCCCCTTGCTCTGGTGCTGCTATACATTATTTCAAACCAGACTTTTTTTTTCCATTTTTCAGTCCCCTTCATTTTTGAAAAATACAGCCTGTTTTTCGTTGCTATCAAAGATGCCAGTTCTACCAATCACCAAGTCTCCATGGCAATTGGCAGGCATGTGTGGTTATTGCATTGTGTCTCTCGCCGACTGTCATGGTTAATGTCTTTTAACCATAAATGTAATTTTCTGTTAACCATAACCAACTGCTTTTGATTGCCAGATTCAGGAAAGAAACACTGCTGGTGTATGAACAGCCTGCTGATGGGGGAAGCAGGATCAGCAAATCCCCATGCCCCGAGCACCGGCAGCAGGCTGTGTGATAATTGGAAATTAGTGACGCGCACAGGCCAAGCTGACTTTTTATTCATACACAATAATGTCACAAACACTTTTTTTTGTATTTTCACAATTTCAGCAACTGGCTCCAACAAAGCTTATAAAGTCCCGTAGAGCAGAGAGATAGTGTTTTGTTTTCACTCTCTTCATTTCTGTGGGGGACCAGCCGTCTCAACCAAAGAGGTGCTCTAATTCAGTTGTGCTAAAGCCTGAGAGCTTGGAACTACTTTCATTGTATCCGGCGGTTTTAGTTTAAATTAATGTCTTGCAAGCTTAGAACACAGGACATTATTTTTGATCAACACAACATTTTATTTCCGCCAAAAGCTGTTGACACCATCGACACAGTATACCATTTTAGCTAACATCTTGACGTTGTTGCCCTTCGTACACATGTCAGAAATGTTGAGACACATTAGCCAAGTAGGAGACGTACATGTGTCCATTTTATACCAGTATTTGCTTGTATTAAACTCCATTTGATTTATTTACCAAATCTTAGAGGATAAATAAAAACTGTGCGTTAGCTAGCTTGCTGCTTTGTCGGTTAGCCTTTAAGTGAAGAGGGGGCATTTCTTGGGTTTTCTTTCTGAAAAAAACTCCATGTTATGACCTGAATATATTCCAAGAGTGTGGTAAAAGTGAACCGAAGAGAGCTGTATGAGCAAAAACAATAAGCTGCTAGATGCTACATATGTCTGGTAAGCTATGAAACGCTAACGTTTAGCTAGCCTTTCACTTTGCTGTTGAGGTAGCTTACATTATACTGCTTTATCTCCAGGTCATGCAAACAATCAAGCAATCAAGTACTACTGCTTAAGAGTAAGGAACAAGCTCATATTATCTTTCAACTTTCTTAGAGTTAGCATCAAAGATAATCTTGTTCTGACATTCAAACACTCAGGCGCTGTATATTTTGTATGAACCGTCAAATTACCTATTTTGTCCCTTGAGAGTGAGGACTGCTTTCCTCTTGCTCTTCGGGAAATATGTGGCCACTGGCAGCTTCAAGATGTCATTGTGTAAACTGATGAAATGCATGATCCTCCCCCTCTGACTCACAGGTTTTACTACCCCTGGGAGTCGAACTGGAGGGGCGTTACATCACACAAGAGCATGCGTTCGTCGTCTCGCTGGGGAACAGGCGTAAGACAAACGGAAGAAGGGGTGGAAAAGATTTAGCAGGAGAGATTAAAATCTCAGTGGGACGGCTGCAAAACGACCCCTTTCGCTGTTCAATTTAACCGAGCTCGGCGGGGGATTTTATTATTTATATTCTTATTTACGACCGCTTTGACATTTTTATCTACACTCCCACTGGCCAGGCACGGTCGGAGCATTGCCTTCGACCTTGGAGGAAGCGTTCTGCCAAACTAAACTTTTTCCATCTATAATCTGGGCAACTTTTCATCATTTTTTTGTAACACATAGAACAAAAAAAAAAAAAAAACCCTGTGCATTCCAATGGGAGCACAAGAGCCTGTTATACAGTTGAATGAGTAATACTTCAAATTGTCATAGGACGGCGGGCGACAGAGATGAGGATCACCATTGTCCCCTCCATTGTGCAGCTCAGCTATTGTCATCAGTAGCTAATTAGTAAATAAGAGCTGTTGACACGCCGCTGCACAGTACTAATGAACACGAGAGGTGTTAAGCCACAGGAGACGCAGTCACAGCTTTATTGTGGAGGTGGGTGGTGAAATGGCAAAATGGCTGTGCGTGTGTGTGTGCGCTTGAAAAGAGAGCGTATTTGTGCATGCAGAAATAGCACATCTCGACTGATTGGATGTTAGAACAACGGCCAATGTAATGTTCCGCGCTTAATGCTCGAATGCATGTATGAGCTTCAGACGGAGAGAGCTTATGGGATTCACGAGATGAGCGCCCTCCCGGAGCTTTACGAGATGGTGGTGATGTGACTTTAGAGAAGGAGCTCTGATTGAGACAATAACTTGTGAGCCCGAATGTCTCTCGGGGAAAAAGGAGCGGATAGTATCAGGGTGGAGGTAGGGAGGGAGGGAAGGGGAAGGGACGGCGATAGGGATCTGTCAGGTATAGAATAGAAGAAAAACAATAGCGCAGAATGAGAAACAGGGCTGCCTGGGAGCTGACAGAAAGACATCAGTCCTTGGTGACAAGGACAGAAACCCTTATCAATGAGCTGCACTCTGCAGGGCCAGCACAGACAGGAAGGAGGGAAGGAGGGCCGCCGAGCTCCAAAGAGTTTGTTTCTCCACGGATAGAAATCCACTAAAGACTCTGCCATGTCTCAACGGAGTGGATTCAATTTGGATTTGTAGTTTGTTCCAAACACTCACCGTACAGCGATACCATGACATATTGAATTAAGGCTGTTATTTACCAAACGACGTCAAATGATCAGAATCGCTAAAAAGAGACAGTAATTCAGCTCGAACACACCAAATATCTTCGGCAGCTACGGTATGGTATGACTCAAGGTATTGATTTTCAGATTTGAAGAATGATCAGCTGCACGTCATGTTTTTTTGTAATGGTTCAACCTTCCAGCCCTTCGTTCAGGTTAACGAGGTTATTGTGCTCGACTCACAATGCTCAATGTGCTGGATCATCCAAAAAGTGAGGATAATCTCCTCATTTATGGATTTAAAGGAAAAATCAAAGTGGCCGAGTCCACCGTCTGAAAACAATATCCAAAAGGGCTCGGTTGTAAGGATTTGCTGCTTTCATAATTGTGTAATAATAATAAAAAAATGTGTTTGTGCCGCTTCGAGAAACAAAAGAAGCCGTTTAAAAATACAACCATGGACAATTCGATCAATTTCTTTCAAGAGAGAATCGCTGAGAGAACATTGTAAACAATAATTGCAACCCTAAAGAGACCCTCGTTGGGATTACGTGTGACCTAAAGTAAACTCAAAATGTTCAAAAGAAGTTTGCTTCCCGTCCTCACCAGGAGTTGATATGTGCGTCATTTGTGCATCACTTTAATCAGCTCAGCAGGTTAACAGCTCTGCAAGTCAGGGTGACTCATTCTTTATTCACATTCGGCTTTGAATAGGAAAATACTTCTGACTGAAGTGTGGAATATGAATACCAGAAAAGATTCTTCTTTCAGATGTTAAAATCTCTCGCTCTCGTGTTGACACTGGATGACACAAATGGCCGCTATTTTGAATGCCGATTTTTTTTCTTCTAAAAGCCTTACAAAATGTTGTTTCAAAGCACGGAGCAGAACGTGCGTAGCCCTGCAGTCACAGATCCCCACGCCGGGTCGTCATCAGTATTCCAGAAAGCTCGGCCACTAAAGTGAAGACCAGTCAGCAAGTGTCTGTAATCTGCTGTGAAAGCTGAGTGCTATGAAGGAAACATCTCAAGCGTTCAGCTGGCGACGTCTGTCTGCTCTGTTCGCTAAAGTCAATCTCCCGCTTGACTTTCCTCTCCTGCTCTGATGGATACATGCGTGTGTGTGTGTGTGTGTGTGTGTGTGTGTAACAAAGAAACACAGGCACACACCCACACACAGACAGACAGATGGAAACACACGCACAAACACAACAACTCTGTGAGTCATCCATGCAGCGCTCGTGCCCACAGGGCTGCCAGTGTGAAGGGTGCTGGGAGGGGAGGAGGGGAGAGGGAGGACGAGGGGAGGGGGGCTCGACTTGCTCAGGCTGACAAATGTCCCCTCGTACTTTCAAGCTCCTACGAGCAGGTGATTGATCAATCTAAGGGGGGCGGCACAGGGGCTTCTACGAGGAACAATAACACATTTAGGGCAAAAAAAAAAAAAAAGAAGGAGTAACCAATCTGTGGACAGATCTGGTGAGATCTGATACTTTACACATTAATGGGCTGCTCTTTGTCTGGCACTGATGATAGTCAAGGACTGAAACATTTTTTTTCCCCCCGCACTTTTTGCAGTGCGAGCACCTTTATGTATGACCACTCGTGTCTTGATTTGCATGCATCTCAGCCTGCTGGACTTCGCGCCGCGGTCCGTCAGTGCCACGGTTTTGCTCCGTCGGACGGCTCGCCCCCATTCACACTGGATCCGTTTCGGGGGCACCCATGACACGTCACAGGTGAACTACAAGATCCCGCGGGAATAAAAGAGAAAGACATGCAAACAACATGTCGCTTTGTCTTTCTGAGGATGAATTGTTGTTCATTCGGTTCCTGCTTCGACGTGATGCTGATAAAGTGATGAAAAATACGATCGCGAGTCCGTATGTTGTGTTTTATTTTGAAATTGACTGGATGCTCTGTGCGTTTTCCTCGTCTGACTTCCTGTCCGGGCTGTCATATTCTGTCCGGCTTGGCGCGTGCCTCCAGCGCACTCCGGCGAAAATAGACTCGCTGCGTATTTGAAACGGAGCAGAGACGTAGTTCCGTTGGTGGCACGCGCCGGAGACGGACCGCAGCCCGCCCTGTGTGAACACAATGATTGACTAGAGTGGCAGCGAAGTACGCCGTAGTGCGCGGCGCTGACTGACCGCGGCTGACACGGAGTATGTGTGAATTGGGGGTTAGCCCGGTGGAATTACAAAAATGTATCCAGTACCGACCAAACCAAGTGTAACTTTCTCGATACTTCTGACATCAGAGGCGCCGTTTGTCGGGCGAGGCAGGCAACTGCTTGGGGGGCCCCAGACCAGCAGGGGGCCTCCTGAGGGCTCACAAACTTAAACCAAAGCAATGTGCAAATTTTTGCAACGACAGTAGGAAACCTCCCCATCTGACAGCACTCCCTGTCTTTAGGAGAGAAAAAAGAAACAGGACAAAACGGGAACACGGGTGTAATGACTCGAGGGGGCCCTACTTGATTTTTTTGCCCGGGGCCCCCGACAGACTCTAGAATCATATCTGCACTTTGTCTGAACACTTGAGCTTTCACGTTTACTTTTAAATAGATATATAGATTTGAAGTAATTAGAAACATGTCGGTCATTTGACAGCAACCGTAGTTTTCTCAGTTTTTATTCCTATTGTTCACAAAAACGTTGAAAAGAAGGAATAGTGGAAATGAAAGGTTCCCCTGAAAAAGAGGAAATCAACCTGTTCTGCAACTCGAAACACAAATGTGGGTTGTCCCGGGGCGGAGTGTTCCTGTAACAAAACCAGCCTACTCTACAAATGTGTGAATGCTGTTTAGGCGTGTGTGATTTAAGGGAGGCTTACAGTTCTGTTTACTGTAGCTGCCACGCTGCCCCTGCATTCATTAAGCAGTGCTAAATAATTCGCTCGCCACCTGTATTCTCTATCGATGGATTCTGAAGGTTTAATTACCCAGGTGGTGTTGACGGAGGATTGTCTAGGTATTCTTTTTTTTTACTGCAAAGCGTCAGCTGCCACACTTTGGACAGAGATGTTCTCTAGCAAAAGGCAAAAAAAAAAAAAAAAAGAGACACAGCAGGCTTGAAATGAAGGTTTAGTGTGTGTAGAGGAGCTTGTCAGAAACACAGACAGAGAGATAAACATACAGAGGAAAAACATACATGCTGTGACGGGATATACAAACCATGACAGAGAGCTATGGAGTGAATGCAGCCTGGATTTTTGTGGCTGACGGAGTGTGTCGGAGGAACCCAGGGGAGACGTGCGAGACAGCTGGATGGAGTGGAGACTGTACTGTAGTGCATTCAGAGCACACATCTGAGCAGCTGGCCACCCTTTTTTTTCCCCCCTCCTCTCTCAACCACACTTCCTGGGACATGAGAACACACACAAGTAAAAGCCAGAGGAAGAAGCAGGGGAAAGGGGGCAAGCTGAAAAGTGTAGCGGGAGATCCGAGCACAAGAGATATCCCTCACAGCACAACACAAATTCCAACTGAAAGACACTGCTGCCTTTTTTTTTCTTCCATTTGCTCCCTGGAAAGCAGATAGTAGAAGAAAAGGAATTGAGTCCTGAGAAACCGATTTCAACATGAAAGCACTGCCGCGTCACACCGCATTAGCTCGGATGTAGATTGAAGGGGACGTACTCTACTCGCCAGTATTCTACACAAAAAAATCTGCCGGCCCTTAAAACGCCTGAAGAACCTGACAAAGCTCCACGCCCACGAGTGGAATCAGCAAATTGTTTTCTCTCACCTGTCATGCTGACATCAAAGGCAATTTCCTGTGTTCATGCTGTCTGAAACAAACACTTTTATTCTCAGTTGCAAGCCAAAGTGAGTGTAAACCTCATCCTCTTTTTTAGTTTGGACGGCCATAACCAAATTCCAGCATGAAGAAGTCATTCATGGTTAGGTTTCCAGCTTTCAGGAAGGAAGATAACATCCTATTGGCCTACAGAAAGGTTTAAGGCATTTGGTGGCGCAGTGGTTTGTGCGCACGTCCCATGTATGGAAGCTGTAGTCCTCCCAGGTTCAAATCCAACCTTTGGCTCCTTTCCTGCATGTCGTTCCCCACTCTCTCTCTCGCCCCCATTTCTGACTCTATCCACTGTCCTATCTCTCAAATAAAGGTACAAAAAGCCCAATAATAAACTTTTTTTTAAAAAAAGAAGAAAGGTTTAAGGCATTTCTTCATTTAAGTCAACCAAGAGGTTAAATCCCCTTTTCTAAAAGAACTGGTCCAAGGCCATTTGCCCTGCAGCCATTGCTAACAATGTGTACTGTAGAAATAGAAAATGGACTTAGAGGTTCATCACTAGTTTGCAGTAATACCTGGCTAGATTTTTTGTTACATTTTGTTTGAATTCAGATTTTTTTTTTTAAATATGAAAACTTGGACTTATTTCCCAACAGCTCTATTTCAAGTCTGTAGTATACAACACATGCTCAAGCACATGGCTGCACTAAAAGAAAAATTGCCACTCTGACCCGACAAAAAATAGGACTTAGGAAGAACAGAAATACTATGCCAAAACATAAAATGAAAAAGAAAGACTTTAGGTTAAAATGCTAATTTTTTAGTTAGAAAAAAATATATTTTGGAATCACACGACTCTGTTCTTTGTCGCTTTGTGAAAAAATTACATAACATAGCTTGTTGGCGCCTCCTTTGATATCTCGCTGCTCAGACAAGGTCACTTTCCTTTTCTCCCTTGTTTCTAATTAGCGGCGTCCGGTCCCTGCGGCGGTGACTGTGAGGTGGTCACACCGTTGTCATTAATCCCTCCAGTTCTCCTGCCGTATACCACTGTAGTTAACTCAGCAGACCCCAGCAGGGTCACAGGTCAGCTTCTAATGCCCCCCCCCCCCCAAACACATACTACACTCGCACAGACATGACTGTGCGCAGACGTGCAAACACACACGAACGCAAAACTCCCCCAAAACAGCACACAAGGTGAGTCAGCCTTGTTCCCGCCTGTGTGTCCTGCAGACTCAATCTGCTGCCGGGTGGTGAACAGATCGGCGGTGTGCAGGCTGGTGTCTGCTTCTAGAGTGGCTGAAAACGCAGCAGCATACTAGTTTGCTGTACATGCACACTCACAGGGGGGAAATCAATGGCCATCTTCCGAGCCAATCAGATCAGTGTAAACGTACTTCACGCCACAGGAAAATCTGCAAAGATCAAAATGTGTGACTTTGCTTATTTTTGTTGGAAGGGGAGAATTTTGGCCTGAATTCCCTGATTGAGTGAAAGTAATACTAGGCGTCCCAAATGGACCTTTATGCTACATCCTATGACCCTATAAGACAATTTACGAGAATCAAGAATAAGATATATGGTTACATTAGAAAGTTTTAACTGCAAATTAAAATATGCTATCATGTCTCCTCTGATAAAGGCTGCAGAGGGGGGGAAGAAAAAGCTCATAACTGCATATTCCTGAAGTTACTTATCTTAACTTCTGAGCCCTTAACTTGTGCAATACAATTCCCGCTATAACTATGCCTTCGAGAAAAAAGGGGGAATAATCAAGAAATTTCCTTGAACATCTCTGCCTCTGGTCACAAACCCCAAGGTTGAACACTCGCTGTTGTGTGAGTAATAAATGGATAGATAAGCGCTGTGTGAACACTGGCTGTGCACTGGCACCAGGAGCGTAATTCAGGTATAAATCTGTGGTTTATGTGGAGCATAAAAGGAAGGTTGTGGAACGAGAAATTTGAGGGAAGTATCTGATTTTGTGAAGCAAAGACTGAGCTTTGGGGGCTGAGACGAAGTAGTCACTATACGCTGTGAACTGGGTATATATTTTTTTAAAGATGGTATTCAGGGTAGATGGATAAAGTGAGGAGGGCGGACAAAGGGAAGAGGGTTTCTGAAATGTAGAAATGCTGACAGGAAGGTTGAGAAAAAGGACGGACGGAGGGGAGAATGTGGCCTGGAAGACTAGAGGGCAAAAATCGCAGAAGTGTGGTTGAGATATGGCCAGAATACACTGAACAGAAGCCAGTACTTTCTTAACTTGGGCAGACTATATTTGTGTGTGTGTGTGTGTGTGTGTGTGTGTGTGTGTTTCAAGCAGCAAAGCCTGAGGCTGTACCCGCTGAGAACAGTTAGAATGGGAATCAGATGTCTTGTTGGAGACAGATCAGCACAGGCTTGGAGAGAAAATACTTGAATATGAGCCGCAGAGACCA
Source organism: Labrus mixtus (assembly GCF_963584025.1). Lineage (NCBI taxonomy): Eukaryota > Metazoa > Chordata > Actinopteri > Labriformes > Labridae > Labrus > Labrus mixtus. The sequence continues at coordinate 17,002,303 of NC_083633.1, read as the reverse complement.
GCTATCCTGTTGCAACACAAACAATCAACAAGCAACACGGCAGCAATTCCCCCACACTAAGCAATCTTTACATGGGAATAAGCTTTGGTAACTCGTACTTTAATGCTTTCTTCAAGTGCCCACACCCTGATAATACATATCTAATGTGCGTCAGGTAGCTCGGAGAGGGATAAAGAGAACGAAAAGAAGATCATAACAAAAAGAGGAGCAGATGGTGTTTTTGCATGCAGGACTAATGTGGGTAGGTGTGTGTACGAGGGTGTCGAGTTTGTGTGGCCCAAAATTCCTGAGAAGGGTCACTAGTGCTTTGGATGCATTATTAAAAACTTGTCGCATTAACACCTGCCGCATGGCTTCAGCTGGAGAGTTGGTGAACTCTCTGTAATGGATAATTAGAGAACAACTAAATGCTGAAGAGGCTCGATAGGTTTGAGTTAGTAACAGTGTTTGAGGTTCACTGTTTGTTGAACAAAATTAAATGCACAGAGATGTTTATTCCAATGGTTCATAACCTTATGCAACTTCTTATATTGATCTACATGTACATTCAGGATTGGATAACCAATAGCCATACAGACCAGGAGCGTCTCCAGGAATTGCAAGTTTTGGGGGCTAAGCCCAGACTGGGGTGTCCATGTGTTCAGTTTCTGCTTTGAGTGCAAATAACATAAACCAGCACACTGATTACATCAGATAAAAAAGAAACACTTATTTGTTTATTAGGACTATAAATTTTCTGTACCATTTTGTTATTTTCTTAAATTGTTTTCAACTCCCAAAGTGTCTTACATCAATCAACTCTTGTCAACTATGCCTAAATTCACAACTTTGAATGTATGACTTCCAACAATATTTTTCCCTAACGTTTGTTTCTTGATGATATGTTCAATAACCTTCCTTCCTTAAAATGTTTTGGAAAGTCTTGTAATATCTAACTTTTGTTTATACCATATCTCTTACAATAGACTGAAACATGGACATAGTCTCAGCGACATCGCCCATTGGTTCCTGAAGCAGACTTTGGAAGCCCAACAATTCAACATGCAGGAAATGCCGTCTCAAACTAACTTTGGGTCAGCCTAGTAACAGGCAAAGAGATGGACCTAGGCAGGCACATTGTCTCTGTTTTCCCAGTCAGATCAGCTGGTAATCATTACAATCATTTATTTTCCAAACTTTTATAGATATTTTCAGTTCCCAGGAACAGCCTCTGAAGCACAATGGTAATGTTCCCATTCGCTACTAACACATTTATATTACACTATTTCAAAGCTTAATTATCTTTGTAGGATATCTGGGATGCAGTCAGTGAATCCAAATTAAGACTTTGCCTTATTTGTCCAAGTGCACAACCATTTATTTGACTTATTGCTGATTAATGTCACATTTCAGGGACATGGCTCTTAATCAAATATAGCACATTGTGGTTTTACCTCGGAGCAAACTACCGAAGGGTTGTCCAACTTTCCAAAATGTGCACATAATATTCATTTAATAAAGCATATCTATCACAGATTTGGCCCTGTCCTCTTAAATACATTAATCAATTATACATGGCCTCTGCCAGCAGGCTCAGTGTGAGTCTTTTCCTTCCAGATTCAGCTGCTGGGAGTGTCTGTGTGTGGTTTGTCTGAGAGAAAGGCAATTATTATACAACTAAGTGCTGCTCTTCATTGTTATATGTTGCCTTTCTTAATGCCCGTTGGACATTACATTAAACTTTAAAATGGAGGTTCAGGTTTTCGCGGTTCACTCTGCAAACGAAAGCTAATAAAATATATTTTTAAATTTGCCTTTGGACACTTCAGACGAGACTTTGAGAGGCAGATCAGCATGGGTGTACTTACGAGCTTAAAACTTACTTGAGCATCCTTGTTTAGTGTCTTAAGCATGTTAGCTTGAATGAACCAATGTGTCAAACCAATAAAAACTTAGACCTGGTGTTGGTGCTAGATGAAAACAAAGATATTACAACTCATCCTGGCAAAGACATGAATGCATTTGTCAGGTTTTATTCAGATGCTTACCAATAGCGTATTGCCATTAATCTACATTAACTCCTACCTGTTAATTTTGAGAGTAATACATGGGACCCCATCCTAATTGTTGTATTACCCTCCAATGTTTCATAAAGCCAGCATTTTGTGGTGTCATCAACGGAGCCAGAGCATATCTTTTTGTCTCAACAGAACCATATGGTTCAATGTAAGATATTGATATTGCCCAGAATCTGGGAAATGTTCCCACAAAGTTTGATTTAATAGACACAAAGTTATGGGGTGACTGCCCGGAGAAAGATTTTATGAGACTCTCCCAACAGAGAAACATATAAGTCATCCAATGAGATAAATGTTAGCACTAATAAACGTCAAAGTAGCACCTTCTCTTCTTTATTGGCTGATAATACTGTGCCAAGAATTCACTCGTAGAAGGTAAAATATGTTGCTCTTTTACTCTGGGAATGGAGGATAAGTCACAAGTTTATAACAGCCCACTGTACAGTATGAGTAGAACCATCCAAGCTGAAGTGAAATAACAAAAAAAAGAGAATAAAAGTACACTGTAGAGTTCTTGGCAAAAATAATAACACAAGTCTTTTGTTTCCAGTGCTTGTAAAACCAATTTACCTCACCTCCAAGGCTTCACTTGAAAGCTACTATTTTGGGTTTGGCACTGACAGAGGAACACAGTGGCTCGCCATAGTGGGAAAGTTTGAAAATGAAAAACAATTAAAAAAGTCACAAGTTACAAACTTTTTTTTTAGAACTCATGATAACATGGTAATTAAAAAAGCAAAAAACTAGACTCAATGAACTGTGTTAGCTGAACTTAATAACGATTATGACTAAATGTGTGTAAGGATGAATCATGTACAGTGCTCAGTGGTATTTGTTGGAAGGTGTGATGAAGTAGTTTGAAACCAAAGGCCATTTTTCTTTTATGGCAAAACAGTAAATCTGAAAATTATAAATTTTCTTTTGCGTCACTGAATGAGCACCATAACAACTCAAGTTTTGAATTTGGAATTTAGTTTTCAGACTTTGACCATTCATCAAGGTTTGTGCAAATTTGGCTTTATATGATAAAAAATACATACAGGATATCAAGGTTGAGCAAGTGATAAAACTGACTGGAAAAAAAAGTTAATTACTATTCAAAAACCAATTTCAAAACCAGCATATTTTACTGTCAGGGTCAGGTTTTGTAAAAACTGTGGGGTCGTGGCCAACACGTAAATTAACATCTGCCTAGCTCCACACAGCATTGGCAGAATGCCAGAACTATCAAGCTAACCAAGACATGTCTTGTTTGAGCTAGCTGAATCTTAGGAGAAAGAAAGATAAGTTGATGACATTATATATTTCGATCAATGTTAAAGTTAGCAGTTAGCATACACAAGCAACGTTAGCGATTGTTAGCACCAATTCTTGTCAAAGCTATGAACACCCTGCTGAACAACGGTGTTTGCTAATGCTGTGTAGTTCAAATACCAATAGATCAGGAGTGGTTTGTCCTGTATTTTTAAAGTCGGAAACAGAACACCACGGTCAACACTGAACTACTAAAGCCATCATTAATCACCTAGAAGATGCTAATGCTGGGTGTTAATGGCATAAGAGCTGCCTTGTGACCATTCTTGGGTTATAGAATTAAAAGCTGGATTTCTGTTAAAACAAGCAAAACATATCTGAGCATTCAAACCAAGTATCAGGAAAGTTTATTTTTTGGATGCTTACTCTTATGTAAGTTCCGTAATAACATCATTAGAGGGCTATTGCAGATTTCCAGTGGCTTTAATTTCTGATAGAGAGCAGACAGCTGTAACGAGGACCAATCATCCAAAACACGATACTAATAAGCCAAGCAAGTCACAGTATTTACATTGTCTGACATCAGACTTTGGCTTCATTGGTTTCTAAATCTGTTTTCTACCGCCCGAGCTAAAGTTTTTAGAGCTTGCGGTATGCAGCCTTTTCTGTAATGTCGCTGTTAATGGATCCCAGTGGGCTCACTCACCCCCAAAAAGCTGACAAGGATTCATAGAACAAGGCATATTGCGGGTGGCTGGTCATCTCTGGCGTTACAGGGCATGATTTAATGAGTAAGGCGTTCGAAAAAACACACTAATGACCAATCGTCCAATCCAAGAGTTGTTTGTATTTGGAGTCAAGTGTCCCGTCCCTGCTGAGACCTATTAATGTTGTCAGTTTGGTCAAAATCTGGATTCAAACTTCTTCACATTTAGAACTTGTGCTGTTTAAATAGATTTTTTTTAAGTCTTGCTACTTGTCATAGTAACACTTGTGCTTTCTTTGTTAGAACATTACTTCTCAAACATGAAAGACGCATCTTCATACCATATTATTACAACTTTTAAATACTTGAAGTGAACAATTAAAAAACTGTAAGCCACGAAAACACAAGGGTGTCATCTACATAGAACAGAAGTCAAGAGGCTGCTGTCACTTCCAATATTTAACATGCTTATTTTTGGATGCCACTAAAAACAATGCATAATACAATCGTTATAAGGCTTTAAAATTTTATATGGTAATATTGCCAAAACATGCTAATGTTAGCTCCTTTTTTTTTTCAAATGTCCAATGCCAATTTTATTTCAAATCTCACTATTTCGAGGAGTCTTCCTTCCTTGGCAATGGACATGTATTTGGAACCACCTATTCTATTATGGAGGTTGTGAAGCCTGGCCAAAAAAGTGATGGATTGATCAGCCTGTGCAGTCCCACTCCCAAACAGAAGATGGCTGTAAAGCACAATTTAACCTGCAAAATACAACAGAAGAAGAAAAAAAATCAGAGGTACCTGTAGTTTAAAACATTTTTTTTCCTTTCCATCAAGGTTGTCTATAGATTTTGACTCTGTGACTCTGTAATGTTACTGTTTGCACTTAAATATCCACTGCAAGCGCCCACTTTAATAAGTGGCAAGCCTTTGTAGACTCTATGTTCAACAACTGTGAAATCATCCATCATACTCGAAGACACTTGGTTTAAAAAAATAAAAAAATTCCATTAAAGCACCCATCTCCATGGCAACACTGCCTGTCACTGCTACATCAAGGACTCCCGACAATGTATACAAGCCTTATTTTGAGCTCTCAGGCACTATGGAACCGTCTGCTGCCGGCTAAAAGGCCAGCAATTTCAAGCCTGCCAGCAAGGAAGGGATCAAGGTCTGTCTCAATTTCAAAAACCCTCTTGCTCCGTCCCTGAACCTCGGGGTGAAGGAGAAAACTGTAATCGCCTTCAGCATGAATGATTCAACAGCTTCCACTGACTTAGATCTCTGAGTCTGCACTACTCGCAAACAACCTTAGGGACAAATGAGGACTCAATACAGACAACATTTCCCTGTCATTCTGCAAGTATATTTGACTTTTTTTTTTTTTCCATTTTGATGAGTTCTGTCCATTGTTTCTGAATTATCTTATTACTGCTTGGAAATACACCCTTGACTCCTGTGTAATGCTTCCCCTTCAGCATCTCAAATGGGCTCTGTATCCAGCTCTGAGTTATGAGTAGACTCTTTCTTATTCCAGATAATGTAACACCCTGCAGCGCCCAGGCAGAATCTTATGATTAATCTGTCAATTCTCAGTAAATTAGCCTGTGCCTGCATATTCAAAAGATAGCGTGAATGTACTGTAGACCGAGCAGGAGCTGCAGAGAGATCTCTAAAGAGCATCTCTACGTTGACCACTTCACTCCGTCCCATGTGAGCCTTTAGCCTAGAATTCTATTTAATATGAACACTGCTTTTTCAGCTGCTTGCCAAGGTGGATAAAGAGCATTTTGTGTATCTGTATCTGTGTATCTGAAGCTACAACCTCGGCTAGCGGTGGCCGCCTGCGTTACATCATTTAACGGGCATTATGGGCAAGAATTATTAACAATATTCATAATTAGTTTAACCGACGAGTAATTCTGGTGCCAACCAGCGAGGATGACAACCTTTTTTAAAGTTTGGTCAGCTAATCAAGCACATCCCTAAGTTTAACTGCAGCACATTGTTAATGCATTACAACATCATGATGGCATTTTGGACAAACTGTAAATGCTCACATTTACACGGTTTAAAAGATACAAATGTAGGTTGTTACTTTTATGTCATTCTTGCTGAAAGGTGTTTTGCATGATTTCATACTGCGGTCTAAAACACTGGATCCTATTGGTTAATGTGGTTTTGAAAGCCTCTTGTCTCTTTTGTCTTCTTTACAAGGGGAGAAAAAAATGAATGTCAGCTCATCTTTACAGACCGATCTGACATCTCCATGACAACTTCAAATGGCCTTATTCAAAGTAAAATGATGTTTATTAGTGTGACAAAGGTATTCTGGTTCTCTTTTGAAAGAGGCATAACAGGGTGCCCATTAAAAACCTGACTGTTTCTAAAAACCTGCTGCTGTCGACTTTCTGTTCATGCAAGAGCATTCAGATATTGTGCTGTATTGTAATGGGTCCAACCTGGTCACATTACTGTTGAATTACCTGCCAAGTTTACGTAATAAATGCTTGGCAGAAAAAAATATTTGGACATATCTTGTTTACCCCAAAATGGTTCCCAATCCTTTACTGGACATGATGTCTCAGAAATGCTCTAAAGCGTATTCGGTAATGAGGATAAAAAAAAAACTTCCAAGAATGCAGAGAGCTTTTGTAGCTGGACCTCTGGGTTGTACTTCTGCCCTTTCTCCCATTAGTGCAGTTTCCTTTCCAGGGGAAAGTGTGTTCCTGCTGCATTGGGGTTTTTGTACTGTCCCCCTTCTTAAGGGGGTTCTAGCTGACACAGCTAGAACAGCGCATGCAAGGCGCCCCTGAAAAGGTGAGCCTCAGCTTGCATCAAAAGAATCAAAGAGTTTAGGCCTGGATAAAAAGATAAGCATCAGAAAGCTCTGCAGATAAGAGGAGAAAAAGGGGGAGTGTTTAAAGGGTTAGAGGAGCTTTATTTTTCCAGGTATGTGTATGTGTGTGTAAGAGAAGTCTCTTTAAAAGAGTTTGCTCATCGGGAGTCTGAAAGACATTCCCCATAACTTACTTACTTAATATAAACAGTTTTGAGATATTTTGGGCGCCTATGCCAGTTTTTAGCTGTCACTGCACTTCAGCGATTGCCATACGCAGCTTACAAAACTAAGCAAACGCGAGTCAAAGCGGGAAGCCGCAGGGAGATGAATCGGCCATATTTTCCTTAGTTTGAATTTTGCCCACAGCTGACTGGAAGAAAGCGAGTGCAGCTGGCGTCTGATGTGACTTTTGTTAAAACAGCAGGCAGGTAAAACTTCACAGCCTGTAATGGGAAGATGGCTCAAATCTGCCAGAGGATTTTATCCACTTGTATACTAAAACAAATGGCCCGTTTTTTTCTGGAGTGCAACTGCAGCTCTCAAAGTGTCATTACCAAATACACTGACAATACTGACGGTCCGTTACCTCGCATCTGTATTTCTCCATTAGACATACATGGCATCCCTTAAAGCTCTCCTTTAGAAACACTTCAAACCATGTTTTCCTTCACTTAAATGACTCAGATTCATGGACTCACAAATGAGTAGCAAAGCAAAGAATCAGGTATTTTAGGCTTCTTTGCTACTTTTACATGTTTAACTGCATGTAGTCCTGCAACTCCAGCGAAATGCAGCATGTGTGACTTGCTGGCTTTATTGGCCTCCCTCCTTGTCTTTGCACTGAGCCCGTCTCTGGACTTCTATATTTATGTCAGGGTTATGTTTGTAATCCCCCCCCCTCTACCCTAGCCCCCAGCTGACAAACTAATGGATAAGCAGTTGCCGCTTTCTTGCCCGGGCTGATGGGCTGTCTTGAAAGGAGATGCACAGTGGACTAAGCCAGGAGGTTGGTGAAATAAAGATAATGGCCATTATCTCCTCACCACTTGCTGTAATTGCCATATGTCCAGTGACCCCCCCACCCCCCACCAAACCTGACAGGTGTACTATGCTTCCCCTTCCCCCGCCGTGCAGGAGATGAGCTGTGCTTCACATACACGCCTTGCATCAAGTGAAAGGCATCAATCAGCGAGTTTTTTTTTTTTTGGCACTGCCGCGTTGCAATTTAAACTGAAGAGCTCAAAATTGAGAGTTTAAAATGTGGCAGTGTCCTATTTATTTGCATACAGGATGCTTTCTTTATTATTTTTTGTGATGCTTCAGTACAGTGACAACGCTAGCAGGGCTATCAACAACAGTAAGCAGAATCACATCGCCCGGCTGTGATGTGTGCAGGAGGATGTGCCTCCTCAGAATGGGAAATTAATCATTCAAAAAGGAGGAGCTTCATCTCAAATGTTTCAAAGCTAATTCATCTTTTGTTCTTTAAAAGGAATACAATTGAAACGGCATCAAATGCTGTTGCTATGGAGACACCAGTCGTGGTCCGCAGATAGGAAGCAAAGAGACGAGTGCCAGAACTGACTTCAGAACCCCGAGTGTGAAGGAGCACAAGAGAGATCCGACTGATGCACAGGAAAAGTATGTGCTACAAGGCCGCGGGAAAATATATGCAAAATAATAAAAAATAATGAGGAGGAAAAAAAAAAAAAGGTGATTCAAATACCACAGACGCTGTTTAATGCGTTCTTTGTGCTTCACGTAAATAGTGCTCTACCTTTTGGAATTTGAACTTCACCGACCCAGACAAGCATCTCCTCCCTTGATGCACCACCTTCCAATAAATCCTTCATACACAGCAATCAAAGACGCATGAATTATTCAGTGTTGCCAAACAACTCACACATAATCATTTAATGAGTTTCTCCCCTATCTTTTTTTTTTTGCTTCGATATACTCAGGTGAAAACAACTTCCGTTCTACGAGGGAAAACTTGGCCACGTTGTCTTTGAACATAAATATATCTTTTATCTGAGTCGAGAAGCCTCAATTGTTACTTGTAAGATTGATGGAATTTAACGTCTTTTTAATGAAATACAAACAAGAGATTAATGGAATTATGAGATTAGTGGCATCTCGAAACTGTAAACATACGACACAATTAGTTTGTCAGAAAAGCCGTTGCGCCGTCTGTCCAAACACGAGCAGACCGGGCTTTCTCTGCCGGCGCTCATCTCATTTGTCACGCGCTGACTGGACCTGATTCTGGGGAGAAAACAGAAGAAACACACTGATCTTTGGCGCTCTATATATCATAACCAAACAAAAAAAAACAGAAAACATGACAAGATGTTCTGCAGGAGTGGTTTTCACTCAGATGAACCATTAGTACTGGAAAATAATATCACTTTAAAAAATATATATGTACTTAAGCCCCATTTCCACCAAGCAGTCTGGTTTGGTTCAGTACAGTTCGGTACGGTAAACCCTGATCTTGCTAGTGTTTCCACAGCATACCGTACCCTTATTTGGTAAGCGGACAATAAGCCAGATGTGGATCGCCGCATCAGCAATGTAATAGTGTGACATCATCACCAACACAGTGTAGCCCGCTATTAATTAAGTTCAACGTTCATGAATAACAGGGAAACAGTAAACAAAGGACCCTTTAGAGTCAGATTGGTAACCTTGGAACCCCAACAGAAGGGTACCAAAAAAAGGAGGAAGGTACAGATCCCTTAGTTTGATACCATTCCCAACTTTTGATGGTGGAAAAAGCCAATGAATGGGTACCATACTGAACCGGATGGCTTGGTGGAAAGGAGATGGATTGTCACATTTGCTTACTTAGGGTGGTTTTCACATTAGGGACCCGGGAGCTTGACCAAAGTTGTGTTTGTTTGATCATTTGTGAACACAAACGTACCGTACTCGGGTACTGTGCCTAAAGAGGTGGACAAGATTCAACTCCTGTCTCAAGAATTTGGATAATCTGGATGGTTAATTGAAAATCTTGAAACCCATTTGCTGACGTCCAACTGCTTTCAACGCTTAGGGGGAAACGTCAATATCTCAGGGCTTACAGTTTAGCCTGCCGGTAACCAGCCGATACCAAATTCAAGCTCTTCTCTCTGCTTGGGATCTTTTTAGGTTGAATTAGTAAATTCAAATGCAAGAATGAGGTGATAGATGGGATACAACATCTACAAGCAGATTGCTATACGTGTGTGGATGTATGTTTGTAAAAACGAATAAAAAGCTGAAGTGTTGTCAGACAATAGATGGTAGCAGGTTTTTGGATTACATTTCGGTCAATGTCCACATGGCCTGTTTTCCTGCTGACAACCAGAGCCCACTTGAAAGTGATGGATGAGTACAAGTCTAGAAATGGAAACCTGAACACTTCAACAACAACAACAAAAACATGTCCCTTGCCTACAGATTCTGAATTGTTTGCAGATATCCGTTAACAGAAATGGGTACATTGGCCTGCATCATACACCCAATATTAGCCTCTTTGACTTAATTGGTTGTGCCCTCCTCTGAGAAAAGACAGATGATCTATGAAACTTCAAGACACTGGTATTGAACAGTCCTTAAAGTGACTCTCTTTCATGTCATAGTTACACTATGACATGTACAAAAGTTTGATTTAATGACATGCTTTACATGTTGTAAATGAAACTGTTGCATGCTCCCGTCAATTCTTATGGGTTATGTAATAAAATAACTAAGAGAAAATGTTCTCTTAACTCACAAAAACTGCACATTTTGAAAACTAGCACAAATTTAATCAAAAGACTTAGCGACTCATACATTACATGAGCACCTTGAATGCATAATTAACCGGCATTGGGGAAAAGGAAAGAAAGTTTTTGACAACTGCAGCAGGTATCTTAGCAGCTGGAGAATATGGCGGCTAATTAAGTTAAAGTGTCAGGGATGCCACCGTTCACTCTCCACTACCTGCCAAACACTGTTCTGTCTCGCAGCCTTCCTGTCCTCCACCTGGAAAAACAGGAACACAGTGACTCCCACACACATTGCTGCCAAAACGGAGGAGAAGAGGGGAGTACATGTTGTGTAACACCGATGTGACAGAGCAGGTTTGCTATCGGAATAAACTAACAAATTGTAAATATACACAGGATTAGGGTTAAACAGTGTTATCGTCGAGGCCAAGAAGCAACCAAATAATCAGATGTTCTGCAGATTAGGGGTGTGAATCTCTCCTCTACAAGATGATTCAAAAACATTAATAAAATGATTTGGTTTCGGTATGATAGGAATTCATAATTGAATCCAGTGTGTATTTTTTTAGTCCTTGTGTTTATTACATATCCAAGAGAAAAGAGACTAGCCCTGCTATACAACAACCACAGACATTATGTATATTATGTTAAGTATTTATCACACACCATTTGCTGAAATTACGTTGGACTGAATCTCATTCATCAGCAATTCTGACATATATATGCCGGTTAAAGGCACAGTCTGTAGATTCTGCCACCAGGGGGCTCTCAATCAATACAATAACGAAAAGTTCACGTTAAGGCTGGTGGGGAATCATGGGAGTGATTCTCTCTGCTCCTCCCTGCTAGATATCGGAAGTAAAAAACAAATTTTCATGCTTTAAAGTAGAAGAAAAAGTAGTTTACTGAACGATATGAAAATGTCTGATTAGGTGTTGAAAAGGTCAGAATTCAGAATAAAAGTCATACAAATTAAATTTTATGAGTAAAACATGGGAGCAGCTAATACCCTTTTATGGCTTTTTAATGCTTATTTGATCAGTAACTATTCCTTTAAACAATGGAATCTAACCTTGTTTATACCAAAGGAAACTTGAGTGCTATAAAGAAAGCTGAATGGATATTTAAGTATGGAGCCAATTGTACAAAGTTGCAGTATGGCTGTACTGTTAAGGCTGATGTGGGCAGCGGGGGAGAGGGGGAAGAGAGCTTGAGAGCCTTGTCTGTGCTGACAAACCAATGGAGGATATTATCTATTTACGTTCTTTAATATGATAACTAGCGTTGCATTTTACTGGAGTAACTAACAGTACAGCCAGGACCATTAAAGTGCACTTAAGTAAACATATTACAAATATAGATGGTGGTACTGCATAATAAATGACTATAAATGGACTGCATAAAAGAGGAGATGAAAATGAGAACACAATATGAGGTTGTTTTAATATCTTTTAAATGTCAGATTTTTCCAAGTAGTATTTCTGCATTTCTTCTTTAGAACTCTTCTTTTTTAAAGTGATGTTGATGTATTATTAGCAGTGGTGCCACTTGGTGTAATAACGTTCAGACTATAAGAACATTTTCCTTTGTAACAACACTCGATCAATCCATAAAATATATCTAAGAGCACCTGTTGTATTTTGTAAACTTCCTTTAAGTACTTCCTTTAAGTTGTTCATGTCTGATCCATAGACTGTAAAAATATGGATGTAGTATCAGTGAGGTCATTGTCAGTCCCAATGATGACAGTGTTGTGGTTACATCAACAACCATCAAATACACAGGAGAGGGGGTCATGTACATGTTCATAATCCATTGATAATATCAAAAAGAGAGGTATAAAAACAATAGATAAACAAAGATGGAATTGTCTGTCTCTCCTGGATCATCACAGCACAAACAATAGTCACCCACTCATTTCTGAAGTGGAGTTTTGAAGCCCTGTGATGGCGGTCGCCATATTGGTAATGTTGTTCCAAACAGCTACAATGAACCAGCCTGTCAGCCAACTCAGCTATGCCCCAATTTTTGCACAACCATTAGCTTTATAATAATCAAAACAGGGGTTATAAAACAACTCAACCCCTGTGTTAACCAATAAAGACATGAGCCATAGAAACCAAAACCTTTTTTGAACCAGGCTGTAAACATGTTTATTTCTGCTGTCAAATTGGCATTTTAACATGGGTTGTAATGGGATTTAGCAGCCAGCTTCAAGTTGACACTCAAGGAACCGCATAGGTTGCTTGGTCTGGTGTTTGCTAAAGAATGGATGTTTTTGGAACATCCCTAAGTTCCTGACTACACTCTTCATCCACTGTTGGATGCAGGTAATGGTACATAAACAATCCTTACAGAGGTTGTGTTTTCCTATGTAAAGGTGGAGCATGAATCTGTAACACAACAAGTATTGCTGAGACGCCCCAGCAATGAACGATATCTAATTATTCAGATTTATGTAAAGGAAACCTTTCAAGCGCAGTTATCTTCATGAAGACAAGCTTGTCAAGGTCAAACGTTGACAAAGACTTGAAGCATGCATCATCTTCTGTGTGGCAGACAGATTTATGTTTGTTCATGCAAGTGTCCCCCAAGCAATTTACATCAAGATGCAAAACTCATCGCAAACCTATAACCTGCATTAATCATTTTAATGTTATTCACCCGGTGATCTAATGGAGACTATACAAGGGAGCAAAAAAGTCCTGACCTCTAAGCAGGGGAAATCAAGCGACAGTGCAACCAATTTTAAGAAGAAATTAGAAATTACTTTGAAAATCTTCTAGGAGTGTGGCACATGATGCCTTCAAGTTTGTCAAATGGTTCCCCATATTAATAATGTATCCCTGATATGTGGAAGGTTTTATACTTTGGCTACAGAGTGTTAAAAAAAAAAAAAAGAAAAGTAGTCTCAGTGACGCCCCCCATTAGTTTCTGAAGCCAAACAATGCCATATTGGAAATGCTATCGACCTCTGTGGACCATGAAAAAAAAGGCAATGTAACATATTAACCTGAGATCAACCCAAAACTCACAGGACATGAATGAAAACCCCCACTCTTCCTGTTTACTGATAACAAAAGCCATTCAATTGATTAACTGTGAAAGACACTTTACATCGGAATGTGAAGAACAGGACGTCATAAAAAAACAATAAGCCTTTAATCCAAGTTAGCGAAACTGACCACTTGGATACGTGTGAAACGACTCTTAGAATAAACAATCCCAGGAAGACAGCCGTCTGCCGAGTTAATCAACACGGCAGAGGAGGCCTTTGATGCGATCTGGACTACCTCAAACGGACTTAATAGTTTTTAGACCCGTTGAACGAACTGCCTTAACCAACATAATCCATTTCTGTTATAAAAAGAATTTCGGTTCAATCCCTGAATCGGATATATGTATCCATGACATCAAGACTAACACTTTCATGCAAGTTAGATTCCGCTACGATCATCAATGACGAACTTAGATATTGAGAAACTAAATCACATTACCTGATGAACTAGACGTGAATCTTACGTGGAGCACTACTGCCCCCTAGTGGCAAGAGCGCTGTACCGACCTGAGTTTCAGGACGGAGGAAGTACGATAGTTACTATGTGATTTTGTCCTAGTTATAAATTTTGTATTTTAAGATATGATATTATACCCTTCATACTATATTAATGTGTGTTTGAATGTTGAATGGTATAATGCTGATTTCATTCCCATACAGGCGGAAATCATCTAACTGTCTTCCGGTTGGACGTAATGTCTATTTCATTGCATAATTGTCTGAAATGTTTACTGCCGGAAATAATCCTACATACGAATATTGACATGGTGATGTTCATATGATCAAAGTTCTTATTTATGCTCTTAATAAGTAAATAACTCTGAGTGTATTGAAATAAAAGTAAACATCGGAGGTGGGTTAGATATTAGGCCCCGCCCCCTCAGAAAGATCCCCTGGATAAAGGGGCTCGTCTCTTAAGAGCGCACGCTTTTTCTCTCGTTTTTCTTTGTAAATCTTCCTCGTAACTTCTTCTAAACTCTCTTAGACGTCTCTTGTTAAATTCTTGTTTCGAACCACTTTGTTTCTTCAAAGCCGACGCAAAACTCTTTGAATTTAAGTCCGGATTCGCAGGACCTGCAGAACTCGAATCCAACTTAAACCAACCCTGATTCTTTATGCCCGCATTCTAAGGTTTGCTTACAGCCTAAGATTGAGAGCCTCTGTCTTTTTCTTTTTTCTTGAAGTATTGATCATTCGTCTTCCAGAACATTATTTTTTTCTTATCCTCACATTCGACTACAAGTGACCATTCAAGTCACGTGAGTATCAACGAGCGTCCATCCTGACGAACGTTAATTAAGACTCTTTGAGCCGCTGAGAGAAGGACCCACGGACAACTGCTTGGACCGCTGTGTTTTTCTTCAAACCCAAATCATTGTCGACTCCGACCGGACCTGCTACGGCGGTTATTGTGGGCCACCGGCATTCCTGAGCCGAAAGAACTCGACGGGAAGTCTTGGTACCATTCGGCGGAGTTCAATTGAACACTACATCTCAGTAAGGAAGCGTTCTGATTATGAGATTGGGTTGTTGAGTCAAGCTTGTTCCCTTTTTATTTTTCTTTCTCAAAATCCCACTTCGTTAAATCCCTCAAACAATATAGTTAAACTCCAAACTTGACACAAGGATCTCACCATGGCAACTTAAACAATTCAATATTATTATTAAAGTTATATCACTGTCGGAATTATACTGATATTCCTTATGCATTTCCTTTAAATTCTTCTGTTCATCATTTTTCTTTATTAAACTTTCATATAAACTTTCAATACTTTGTCTGTGTAATTTTATGGTTTTTACTGCTTGAGAATTCATCCTAATGATATGAGAACGATTTATAGATTCATTAATTACTACAAGTAATATTAGTTTCCTTACGTAACAAGGATGGTGCCCCGAGTTATATATATATACATATATATATATATATATATATATATATGAATACTAAAAGTAGATACGCTACAGCAACATAGCCTACAAATAAAAGAAAGAGACTATCAAAATTATGAATGAGCACTGGGAACATGGTGCTTATGGCTTGGAGCTCGCAATACTTGTCACCTCTGATGCTTACTTTATTATAAATGTATGTCATGACCTCATGTGTCTTGCTGAAAGGCAAAAAAACAAGGCTGAAAGTGTTTGAAAGTCAACCACCAACTCCCAACTTCTCCCCTGCGTCACAAAGTTGGGACCAGCTCGCAGATAGCTAGCAGGTACACAAGCTAACCCTGAGGAGCCAACAGTGCCATGCTGTCCTTGGGAGACAATATCAAGCCAGATAGTCATCCAATCAGGTGTTCCAACCAAGTAACTTCTTTCATGAAGCAGTTTTGCTAAACTACAATGAAATTGAAGTTATTTTAGAAGTGTGTGGCTGGATGTGCTTTTGGTTAGCAGAGCTGCTAGCTTAATAGCATGTTCGATACTGTGTCTTTTTAGAAGGGCCCAGCTGATTTTTTATGTGGATACTGTTGTAAAAATAAACTTTTCTGATGAGTCCCCTCCCTCCCCAACATTGTGAAGCTCTATCTTATTAATTTTGTCCAGATCGTATCTTATTGGTGTCAAATAAGGTAATAAAAATAGATAAGAAACGATGATAGTTTCAGCAAAGCCTGTAAGCTTTTCGTTGTTCTTTAGTAATATCCTGTTCTGGGAGTTTTCATTTTCATTTGGTCACAGACTTTTAAGAACAGACTCACAATTCTTCACTTGGTGTCAATGTGCCATCTCAATTAATGTAATATGTAATATCAGACAGTTATCTCTTGCAGGTATGAGGCCAGTAAATGAGAAAACACACTCTACAATACCCTCTCCTGCTCTCTGTTAAACATTCAACAAAGTTTATTTTCCTTTTGCAGATCCAAGATTACTAATCTAGCATTATTCAGACCTGCAAAACACTCCATAAGATTAGCAGTGACTGCATCATATATCTACTTAACTTCTCTTTCAGATAAAGGGCAGTGTGGGATTTGAGAGACGGCCTTCTAGGTAAACCAAGGAGCGTTCTCATTCCTCACATCTGAAGCTACATTACGGCAGGTGATAAGCGGAAGGACAGGAGGCCCTTTATCAGTATTTACAAAGAGAAGTACATACTGTGTTTGGAGATGAACATATAGATGCATTTGTAATTGGTCCACTGAAGACAGCGGCGGTGTCTGTATGCAGTGGGGGAAGCTACTCAGCGGTAGTGAAACTGAAATGATGGATGCAGAGGCAGCCAGTGAAGATAAAAAAGCACACCAAAAGATGTAGGTGAGAAAGAGAGTGGGAGAGTCAGGAGAGGAAAAGCAATGATATACGCTCGTTTTGGGAGAGACACTAAGATAAGGCAATGGGTGCACATCAGTGGAAACAGATTAAACGGAGAGAAAAAAAAAACGAGATTGAAGCACTCAAGAGAGCATCATCACGTCCACACTTGGATTCTTCTTTTTCCTTACATATCGATAACAACTTGTGTAAACGTTAGATTTGCAGTGTAGTGCCAGACAACTGAGGAATACAAAAAAATAAAAATGGCGGCAGCATAAAACACAAACAGGAAACATATCTCATGTTCCAGGATTTAAGCGTTTATGCCCCATTTTGACTGATCAGAAACCATAATGCATCATGCCTCCATGGTATATCAAATTCAAAGCATGGTGGAGCAGGAAGAGGCCTTTAAAATTAAAATTAACATCTCAATGAGGCCAATCAGCATTATTTTTTTCAAACACGGAGTCCTCCGCAGATGTACAAGGAGAGACATATTCTCTTGATTTACTCAAGCTCAAAATCCTATCATGTATACTGGTGAGATTTATTTTGTATGCATTGCATCATTTTAAGCCGGCAAGCCATTCTTCAGTCTTTTAATTTCCAATTGTTGGCGCAAGGTCTTGCTGATTACACATGGTTGCAGCAACACCCAAAACAGAAAGAGCCAGGAGGCATCTGCAGGAGTCTTCGTCCAATTTTTAAAGATGTGCATAATAAAAATTTTGATTTCAATCTGTGTCGGAGTGAATAGTGTCATAAGAAAGAAAAGAGAATGAGATGAAAGCAAAGTAAACCTTATGATACAAGGAGAGACACATCATCCATTCAAGGCCAGTTGCCATGTTGTATCAGCCCCTGTCATTTTGTTGTTTATTGATGTATTTCGATCGGTTTCTATGTAGATGTGACTTACAACAGCAGGTTCACCGTAAGAATTTTGTCCTCCTGGTCGCAGGATATAAATGTTGTCACCAAGCGGCAACCTACGGTGTTGAAAAATAAAGCAAATGTGAAGTGCACAATCCTGCAGGTCGTCAAGGGTCGGCATAAGGCTGGCTCCAAGAGCCCTGGAAGTCTCACACATACCACTTTCAAAAATGGCATGGACAAACATGGAACTGGGGTGAGTTTATTAAAACACGTCCATTTTGATTTTCAATACGTGTTATTCATAGTTAGGCAGGTAGCTGACCTGATTGAAAGGTGGGAGCGAAGTAAAGGTTTACCAGGAGGCTTAAAACCCACCTCAGCTCCATGTCTGTGTGAATAGGGAAGAACTTTAACAAATAGCTACAGGATGGACCAATGAAAGGCTTTCCCTTGAAACATAAATAAAGAAGTGTTATGATCAGTAACAGTATTTTAGTCCCATGCTGGGATATACTTCCAGAAAAATAATGGAACGTCAGCAGCTGGAGAGGGTGACTTAACCTTGTGTCCCTTAATAACACAAAAACAAGAAAAAAGACCAGAATTTCAGGCGAAACCTCACTGTACTTTTGCACAAAACAGGACAGACATAAAACTGGGGATATGTGCTTTGATAATTGGATTGCATCCTCGAAAGCCTGCTGAACTCTGCCGCTTGCTCATACAGACAGTTTTTAAAAGAATACAAAGCAAAGCCCAGGGCATTACTGGGAAATACTTTTGCACTGGCAGGGAGTGGATGATGAGGCTGGCAAGCAGTAGAGAAAAAAAAAACCACAGCTATTGAGTTTGTCATTGCTCACTCGAAAAAGCATTGATCTCTAAGACTCATGGTGCTCTGGCTGAAGTACCAGCATCTGGAAATTGAGGGGTTGGCGAAAAAGAAACTTGGCTGCATCCATTCACCAAGTTCACTCAGTGGCCACTTTTCTCTCAATGCTTTCCCCAATATTGTTGTAATGTTGTAGTTCCCAGTATAGGTTACAATTGGGGGTGTTCCTAGACAAATAATTTCAAAGTCGATTGAACACAAATTTCTATTCAGATCAGCAAATTATTTGAAAGGAAGGAAAACGCTCCAAAAACAGTTCAAATTTAGCAAAGTCTTCTGAACACAGCTAAATCCCCCCCCCCCCCTCGGCTTGTGAGGCAAACAACACACCAACAAGTGTTGCACTGGTGTAACTGGGCAAGCAAACTGGTTCAGATGTAACTGATTCTACCCGATCTAAAAAGCCATGGGATTTTCTAATGAGCTCCAGTAACATAAACGTGTTATAACTGGAATGAATATTGGAGATGCTTTAGAAAAATGGAGAGAGGTTAGAATGCAGAAAGGTTTCAAGAACGATGCAGAGGTGGCTAATGTAGTGGAAAAATACTATCTGTCTGTTGTCTTCGTTTGACCTTAAAAGATTAGGATGTTCGTGCGTCATTTAGCAATTAGAAACTGTTTCTCTGTATGGCCTTGGTCTGTATCTCCAACAGGAACACTCCTCAGGATCTGGGTACAGCATGACCCTAAATCAGTGCCCTCCTGACAAAAAGGAGTTTCTGTTGGTGTTCCTCCGTACCAGGTACCTTGTAGAAAGAAGCTTGCATAGATAAATCACCGGGCAAACTAGCAGAAGGCGTAGTCACTAGGGCAAGCTGAAACCAATGACGATGTATCACTCATGTATATGCAAAATACCTACACCCTGTGAAAGTATAAATATGCTCTGCAACCGGGACTGCCCCGGGAATCTTTGATGCACTTGTGACTGATGTTACTTTTGTAGCTGATTGCCCCTTTTGCAAAATAACTTTTTATTATATGCAATAAAATCCACAAAGACAAAAGACTTTGACTTGAGCTCTTTCATTACCAACAGAAAAATCCACAACACTAAACACTGAATAGCAACCTGCATGCATATCAACTCTAGGGAGGAGGGGGCGAGGGAAACAGCTCTCTCCAATGTTTTGAATTTGAAATGGGAATTGTCGGTCAGTTGGGTTCAGTTTACAGATATATGGTACAGAATATAGTGTTACATGAGACAACTTTTCATAGTAACGGGGAGAATGGAGTATTATCCAAAAGCATAGTTAAGTCTGTAGAATCCAACGTCATGATGTGCAGAAATCAAGAGTTAACACCAAGGAGGCTGAAGCAGTGAATGTGTAAAATCAGTTTCACGGTGTGCTCACCTTATAAAATGGTCCTCTGTGACTTCCCCCTGGGCTGCTGTTGTTTTAACTGCCTAGACCGTATTAAAGAACATTCAAAGCTCCAATGAGTACAGCTTTACCAAATCCTTTCCAGTATACTGCATACGAAGAAGCAGAGAGCAGGGTGTAATTAAAATGAAAGACACTGAGGATAAAACAGCATATTCAATCAAAGACAAACAATAATCCATCCCTAAAGTAGAAACAGCTGAGCTTCAAAATGAACCAATGCAGTGAATTGCCTTTTTTTTTGTTGCATTATTTTAAAGTATACTCTGGTATAAAGAGTAAAAGAGTTGATATGGGGGCGCGACGGAACAAGGAAAACCAGAAAAACCTTGAATGATTGGGAGGACACATAGAGTGTCATCTGTATTGAGGTAGATGATAGCCTTTCACCTCCATTCAATGGGCCAGCTTATTTTCATTCCTGTCACCTCGACGCCCTCTCGATATTTAGTCAAGACTGAGCCTTGTATTCATTGTCTATTACCAACGAATGAGGCGAATGAAACTGCATGCATTAAATAAATGATGTGGGCCCCTGACAATTCCATTACACCAGAACCGTTTTCCCTTCCTTTGCCTTTGTTATAATTTCCCAAAGCGCATGTCGCCTCTCTTGCTTTGTTTGTCATTATTTCTGACATGTCTCTTGCAAAGCATTCATTTGTCAAATGCAAGTGGTAACATCTTTCAAAGCTCTGCTTCCAATTCCATTGTCTTTGTCACTTTAGATGATGTTATTTGTCATCTTTATCTACTCCAGACAGCTTTCTTAATAAATCCTTTGTCATATATTTGCAGTGGGTAAACAAATGGTCCTCTTTACGACTATGATTTTACATCAGTGCCAAAGCATTTTGGACATTAAATGCTCTTGGGGAAACTTCAAGAACAGATTGCCAGCAGAATTTGCCAGCATACTTGGTCATCCACATATTTCTATACCTTACATATTCAGCCGTATCTGTAATCTCTTTCTAGCATTTAGGCTAACATTTCGTTTCATATCACCCCATCCAGGATCCAGGGAACTGGACACGCAAAAAAAAAAAAAAAAAAAACCTTCATTAGCAAACTTAATTTGACCTTTAAGCTACATTTCTGGATCCAATAAAATTCAGTCTTGTATCTTTTCTAACCAAACTCTTTCTGAAGAATAATTCAAACATGAGTTGTAAGTCATGGATTTATCCTTTAGCTGTGTAGCTGCTTGGGTGTAAAACAAGCTAGCAAATTTAATTATGCCTCATTATGAGCTAGCTTTATTAACTTTGCATGAATATTTTATCGCATTTTTCCATTAATGAACACAACAGAAATCCAGGTAATTTTAAACAGCTGGTTGAAAGAAAAAGCTAAGGTGTTTCACACTCATGAGGGTCCCCAGCATCCTGCCTGAGGCGTGTCTGTCTCGATAAATTGAGTCAATAGATGTGGGGTGTTGCTTGTGGCTGATGACTTTGTTGCAAACATATTCCAATGGATTACTAGCAGACTGACTAAATGGGTGTTATTATTTTTGCATGAATTTGAACTTGCAGACTCTTAAGCTGATGGTCTTAATGAGGGCAAACATGAATCTATTGAACTCCAATTAGACTCCAACAAAAATGCTCGGATATACCAGTGTTCAAACCAAAATTGATATATTCTTCTGACATTGGCAGTTTCAAATTGGATTAAAAGAAATCAATCAAAACAAACAGTATAAAGGAAACTTTTGCAGAATGAATGGAATAGATTTGCTCTTTTTCTGCACACATATTGTATTTAATCTCACTACGTTAAATTTACACTTCATCTTCGGCCTGTACCCATAATTAGATGGCAATCAAAATTATATTCACCTAAAAAAAATTGAGGTTACTTTTGTCTTAAACCAGAACACAGTTTATGGTCATCACAGTCACGTGTCTAAAATCCACCTCTGCTTTTTATCATTTATAACTGCTTAATTTCTATTCAACTATAATCAATTCTGATGTCTGAAGAGGTCATCTTTGTATTCCATAATCATCTGAGGGGGTCCATGTAAACTGTCTTTCTGGTTAAATAAATATGCAAAATACAAAATGAACCCATTTATTTACACAAGCACAATCTTTAAAATTCAATGTTTGAAGAGCTCTTCTGCACAAACACATCACAAATAAAGCGAGATAGTGCTTACTCCTTATTCAAAGCCTTGGGATATTTACTTTTTAAATTATGAATCCAATAAGCCTCTCTTTACACAAGTCTTTTTTATCCGTGTCTTCTCCCTTCCTCAGTGGTGTAACGACCTCAATAACCATAAAACACAGCGTACAGACTTTATGGACTATGACATTAGAATGTCTTGCTACAGTATGCAAGACTTCTCATCTCCTAATGTTGCTTTTATGTTCAGGCATTGAGATTTTCCAATCACTGCCAAACAAACCCACAGGGACACCTGCAGTCCATAGACACCATGTGTCATTCTGCTTTTCATTTGGATTTTTTTTTTTTTTACTTACTTTGTGTGTGGGTGTAAAAAATGATTAGTCTTAATCATTGCACTGCAGTCCCATTTCATTGCCCGTTTCCCTCCAGAGACTAATCAGGCATGATTAGCTGATGGGTTTTGAGATTGGCTTCGGAATACATTTCTAAATTTAACCCCAAAAGCACAGTTTGAAATGCCACGTTAATCTTTGCAACTTTGGAAAAATGACAAGGATACTCAAGTCTTCAAGTTTGGTATCGCAGACATTACTGTCTACAAAAATTTATGTTTTTTTTCACCTTTTCATTTATTTGGGTCGAGAAATCTTGGAGTTGTGTTCTTGTGTAAAACCCATAGACTGTAAATATTAATGGATGAAGCCTTAGCGACGCCAGCAATCGTCTTTTTTGCCAGTCATGTGTATGTGACTTCTTGTGTTCCTGGAGCCAGCCTCAAGCGTACACTCGACGAACCTGGCTTAATTTTTCAAGACCAGAGGTTGCTGCTTGGTAAAACCACCATACTTTCGACCATTTAGTGCGCAAAGGATACCGGCTGCAGACACGGACTCCAGGATTTTATAGGATATGGTCAGGTTTTAATGGTTCATAACTTTTAGCTGTATAACGAAATGAAGGTCATGTTGCTTTAAGGCTCAAACTTACATTTTCATTGGAGCACGGGGTCGACTCTTTCCCAATGGAAAAGCCTTTGGGAAGAATATGTTGTGTGAGTACAGATGAACCTGTGGTAGAAATACCATGACTATTTTATAGTAATAATAATATATTGTTTTTTTATAGCGCTTTTGTAGGAACCCAAAGACGCTTTGACAAAATATAAAACCATAAAAACAAAACAAAAAACGACGAGGACAGTACAATGAAGAAGTAATGTAGGGGGAGGGGGGGGAGTTAGTGGTTGTAGGCAATGTTGAAGAGGTGAGTTTTGAGGGATTTCTTGAACGAGGTGAGTGTGGGGGAATCTCTAATGTTTTTTGGGAGTGAGTTCCAGAGGGTGGGAGCAGCAACAGAGAAAGCCCTGTCCCCCCAGGACCGAAGATAGATGTAGATGCAATAGATGTAGGGATGTTACCCTTGCATCTATACCAAAGGACCCACTCCATGTAGCACACCGCACCGAGTACTACCGTTCCTGTCTGTGTAATTTGATTGCTTAGCCTTCGAGCCCTATCGAGCGGACCTAGCTGCTCCTGGTGGGAAGGTTACAAGGGACCCCGAGGCAAGACTTCACAGATCAATGTGAGCTGCATCCGATTCTCTTGGCTTCATAATTTGCCAGCCAAGTGATCAAGAGAAATGATCCAAAACGTTTCCACGTCTGGCCGAGTGAAATTCATTATCGATTCTCTGCATGGGTCAGTCAGGACTCTAAGTACATCAGAGTTCTGCATGTTCACTTCACAGCAACATCAGTACGGATGGTATGGATATGTACTGTACAATAATATAAAGGGGAATATAGCTTTATAGATTGCCCTTTCAGTTCAACACAGTTTATTAAAGCAATAAATGTATTCATGTTTGTTGAGTCTCTCACACCATCATATATGCATATTCACAAATAGTAGTGTATACAGTCATGAGGAAAACATTGGTGGCTGGCTGACTGGTGCTAAAGTGCAACCTCTGTTGGATCCAAATTCACACATTATACCTCTAAAGGACTTTCATCTCTGCAATCTTTCAACATTGGTTTTTGTTTTCCAGACATTAGTCTTTTAAAGATCAGTAAACAAAGACATCTATATTCTCTGTAAGGCACAATCGACCTGGTTGAAAGAAGTTCAATCATGCACAGAAGTTAAAAGAGGCTGTTGCAAGCAGCGGTTGTATTTCTGTTGAAGAGGTTCATAAATCAGCCGGGTCCAGACAGTTTGAGTGAAATTAAAAACAAAGAAAAACAGAGATATATGAAATTAAATATTTGGTCTTGGTGCACTGATATGTAAAAGGCACATTATCCTTCCTTTGAGAAGAAAAATAAACCCAACTGAAAGGGCTCTTCTTCTGGATTCTGCTGGCTTTGAGGTCACTTTGCACGGCTTAGACAACAACACAGCTGGCGGGACTCGAGCTTCTCACTCATCGTACACAGTCATGACTCAGAGAGACGTTTACAGAGGAAAAACTTGATTTCTGCTTCCTTAAACATATTTTTTCCTCTGATAACGTTTGAACTGGTTATTATTCAGGATGTTGTGGAGAAACTGAATTTGATTAATAGCTGCTGTCCTAAGCATGGTGGCACATCAGCCAGTCAAGTGTAATCAACAAAATGTGTTTTTGTACCAAACAACTAACGAGTTGAGCTCTGTTTGCTGGACACAAGAAATCCATATTTTAAGAGGCTTTTTTTACTTATTATTCTTGAATAAAAAAAAAAGATTTTCTTTTCAGGCACACACCATTAATCATCAACAGAAACGTATTAATTAATCACTGCTTCTGCTTTTTGCCTGCGCTTTA
Organism: Labrus mixtus; assembly: GCF_963584025.1. NCBI lineage: Eukaryota > Metazoa > Chordata > Actinopteri > Labriformes > Labridae > Labrus > Labrus mixtus. Next base: position 16,977,243 of record NC_083633.1, on the reverse strand, counting down.
ATATCTGCTGTCACAACGGTAGTGTATGCATGACTGGCTGCATCTCTGTGTGTCCACACTGCTGGAGAGGAACGAAAAATCCCCAACTTCATATTAAAAAAACACAAATAAAAGTTAGTATTACACTGTGTGATGCTCAGACTCCAGAGGTTTGAGAAGACAGAAGCCTGTAGTAGCAGAATACATGGATGTTAAAATGTAGCCACACTGGTGTCAAACATCAAGGAGAACAACTCGTATGGCGTTTAATTTAATAACAGATACTCATTTAGTCTTTTATGGAATTCATTTGAATGTGCAGAGGCGCTGAAGGCCTCTGAGACAAACCCAGGCAGGTGGAAATATAAATCATTGACTGGGATCTGCTTTTCTCCCAGAGCCACGCCATGTGAGGATATATTCAAGTTAAAACATTTTAATTGACTCCTGTTCTCTCTCTCCCCCTCTGCAGAATCCGCTCAGTATTCACTGGTGGGGATGCAATCACAGCTGCTTGGTATGCACACGTGTGTTTCCCGGATTTCTTTATTGTCCTTCACGCTGCAGTGGCTGCAGCACAATGAGGCCATCATGGTAAATGTTGAAATGCATTAATGTGACATTATCCACCCGTACGACAGACGGTGACCCCCGCGGGGAAAACGCAGGCCTGATATGAGAATATAGCCGGGGCGCGGGATGTCTCCGGGTAATTGAATCATGTCTTACATTGTGTACTCTGCCTTTGTATGTGCTGTGTGAAAATTAATTTAATGGTTCGGAACAACGTTAATGCATTGAGAGCTATGGTTGCGAGGAGGCTGGTGACCCCTTGGAAGCTTTTGTGGAGTGAGCTTTTCTGGAAATGTAAAGGTCCCGGGCCACTGAAGAGTAGTCAACCTTTAATATTAAATGCCATGTGTGCATTGGGATGTTTGAATAGATAGGCACTATATACAACAAAAAGTGTAACATGTTAATAAAATCACATAATGATGTAATCTTTGAGTTATTTCCAATCAAAGAAGGGTTTTCAATGTTTTGCGACTCACCACATTCTGTTTTTATTCACATTTTACACAATGTACAAAGGTTTAAGGGAATCATTTTTTGCAATAAAGCATCTTTACTTTGTTTTTCGGAAAGAAAGACAAACATAGAAGGAAGATAACAATCTGGTCAGAAATCCAGCAGGACGCTCCAAACTTAATAATGAACCCGAACAACTGAGAAACACAAAAAATTTCCGTTAGCCCTCGGCAAAAAGCTACTCTCTGAATCCAGCAGTGTGATTCAACTCTGAAGCTGTTTCAGTTTATCATTATTTCATCCCTAACACCACTACAGCTGGGCTGGTTGCCCCCGCGAGCAAAGGAAACAGTTATAATTTCAACCTGACTTTCCTGTTCAGTACAAAAAAGTTGTTGTTTCTTATTGTGAACGTTCTGCATATTGTGTTTGGATTTAGTAGATTCATTTGATTTAAATTTCTCTTATTAGAAATGAGTGTGACATTTCCATGGATCAGATGAACAAAACTGCTACTCATCTGCGTAATGTTCAAACCAAATTGAACCCGCCAACTGGTTGTAAACACTTTCCCTCTTCGCCTATAACAGATAATTAAACTAAATTTTTAATTGTCCTGTTGTGCATGCCATTAACATCAAGCATGACGTATTTCACTGGAATGTGCTTGGATTATTGCCTTGATTTATCTATTTAAGCACGAGAAACACTAATCTGTGGCACCGCTGCAGTAGAAGTCTAGTAAGGGACCAAAGGAATTTTAATCTGGCAAAAACATGCTGCTGTTCAGCTTTTACACAACCGAGCCAGTTATCGCTTCAAGAACTCTAAATCTTGCTAATAATTACTTTATTTGTATCCCCACTTGTTACATCAAGAATGAAGCCTGATTTGGCAACCTCTGTTTATCTCAGTGAGCAGCACTATATTCAGCTGTCGCTCAACTAACTAGAGCTTCTCCTTAAAGGATAATTGAGTCACTGTCAGGCAAGCAGGGAAATCTGGGCTATAAAAATAAGCTATAAAAACACACTGAAAGCAAAAAAAAAACCCCAACTGATCATTTTGAACTTTATTTGTACCCGAAGGGTTTTCCGGCAAGGCAGAACAGGACAACTGATGTCTGCCACTTTGCCCTGGTGCTGTGTCGTCATGTTTAAGCTAGCTAGCAGGTAGCTTGTTTGTTAGCTTACATCCTTTCAGTCAACAACCTACGCATCTTCTCTTTGTTGCTGTGCTTGTATCAGTGCGCTCAAGTTAGCTAGCAGCTTGTTTGTTAGCCAAGGCAGGACGTGTCATATACATTGAAATTGGTTGCACTTAAATTAGAAGTAGCAATGCCTGCATGGTTTGTCCCTGACAGATAAACTGATGATTAAAACTCTTAATGATATCACGGCATGGGTGACTTTTTCTAGGACTTTGTGTGGTATGAATTTCCTGATACTCGCAATGATCCTGAGTTGAAAGAAGCAGGTTTTGCTGACTGTGCTGATTTTTTTTTAGGGTCAAATTTCAGGTTACTGCCGAATATGATTCAGAGATTTTTTGTTTTTTGTTTTGCTAGTATGTCTAAGTATAGAGAGGCATGATTGCAGATGGGATCACAGCACTGCCAAAAAGGCTCCGTTAAGAAGCTAATAGTCTCTGTGGATAACAACAACTTTCCTTTGTAACTTGTTAAATGAGACCTGAGAGGTATGATGAGTGGGTGAGCAGCAGAAAGTGAGAGATCCACACTTTGAAATGAGATAAGACTCACTGTTGACTCCTTTTCTCTTGAGCAAGACTTGAACAATGAGTCCAGAGAATCACTGCTATCCTTTGCTTTCATGGCTTGGCAGGAGAAATAACTAAAGCAACACACTGAAAATGGAATATGTAAAAAGGAAGGGGAGCTGTTATTTGGACACTTTCTACGGGAAATGTGTATTTTTGTACGAAGTATAGAGCATGATTGGTTTTCACACCATTGCAGCTAATCTCTCAGTGAGATACAGCAATGCAATAAGCTTTGTATATTCACCAAGGGAGAGAGACAAAGACATCAGGCATATTATGAAGTGGGGCGACATGAAGAATGACGAGTCTTTGCATTTACATTTCAAGCATTTATCTGCTAAAGTCAGTGGTTTTCAAATGGTTTTAAACCAAGCTGAAGGAGCTGAATATTTATCTTTGTCTTGAAAATGTGTGCTTCCTTCCAGAAAAGAAGAAACTCTATTTAAAATTTTGATTTGATGGCAATTTTGGAAGCGTTCAGAAGGCTGAGGGGGCTCATTTGAAATTTGATGATCAACAAACATGGGCACACACCCCACACACACACACACAAACACACACCTAGAGCGGCACAGCATGCAAACAGACCCAGCATGCAAACAGACACGACAATGACCCCGTTAGCCTCTTTCGACACGGTTAGCTGAAAAATGCTTCACAGCCCTGGGAAGCTACTAAAGAGACGGACGAAAATAAAACATATTGATAATGATTTAATTCCATTTACCATGGGACGTTTTTTTTTTCCTTTCCCTTTCTCTACTCACTCCAATTAACTGTAGAGCTCTTCAAAAGTTATGACCAACCAGGCACACATCTACAGAAAGGCAAAATGCTTCTTGAGTCAGATGAAAACATGCTGCATCGCCTCAATATGGACATATCCGTCCTAATGATCTGACTCAAGTTATGACAATAGATCTGTTTGTCAGACACTTCAGTACATCATGTGCTTTGATGCAGCTTCCACTGCAGATGTTCAGAAAATATAAATCCCCACGGGGACCTCTTAAACGCCACAATCATCTTTAAAATTACAAAGTATAACATAATTAGCTGTAACTGAAGCAAACGGGGGAGAGGGAGGAGGGGGTGTAGCGTGTCAGCTGTAACTTGTTCATATAGTAAATTTAGGGACACAAATATTTAGGATTCAGACGTTTTTGAGTTGACGCGATGAATGTCTCTGTTTCCTCTTAGTGCTGTTAGTTTCACTCATTAATATTTGTACATGAGCAGTTAATCAATCAGTACTGTATGTGTAATATGAACAGGGTCACCTACTCATTACTGACTACACTGTGCAGTGTTTTTCAAAGTGGGCGCAGCATTTTATCCTGGTGTATTGGTTTCAGCAGTATGCAGGACGCAACTAACTTTCAGATGACAAATTAGGTGTTAAAAGTGCGTCCTTAAAAGTACGTACGCCACATGTTAGGGAAATTGAGATTTCAAGAGCCTATTTAATCCTAGTCACAAGCCGAGCTACTTCTGACAGCAGTGCTATTGGTAAGCTAGCAGGAGATAGAGCTAGGCAGGGAAGCTGATTGCTAAAAACGGCAAAGAGAAAACGAAAACCTTAGATTACACAATAAAGACATCTAGAACAGACTAAGCTGTAACTAAGAAGCATTTAAGGTAAATGTAAAGGCTCGATGTCTTAAGCTCAACCAACACGACGCTAAGCATCCTTTTTTTTTTTTTTTTTTAGCATCGTGTTGGTTGGAACTCAGCAACAACCAGCGACTTAGATTGTGAAATAATGAGGCTGATTTAAGATTTTATGGATGACCCCTGCGACTACGCTGTCTGCTTCTTTAATGAATACGTGGTAAACAACCTGGACAGAGAAACATGTAATCGAGAGATAATATCGGCTCGTTTGGGAGACAGAAACGTCTTAGCGTGCTTTAAGGAATGTCCACTGTTTCCCGGTGCCAATGAAAGTATGAACTTGATCGATCTTGTAGCTGTGCCAAGTGTCTCAGGTATCGAGTGGCTTGGCTTCTGGAGCATATATTGCAGACTCAGCAAAAAGTCAGTGTGTCTTGTTATCTCTCCCCCCTTGTCCAAGAGCAAACAAAACTCTTGTACGAGTTTACAACCGTTTTAAAAATTGATTCACGGGGGCCATCCCCCCTTCCCCGCGTTCAGAGTCGCTACACAAGCTCATTAAGAGCCAATGTTCCTGTTTTTATGACAACAGAGGCTGTTACTGTTTCCCCGGTAGCACTGTGCTATATGGTTCAATAAAAACAGCATTGATTATTATAGGTGTAGAGAGGAAGGAGGAAAAAAAAAAGTCAGACGACCTGAAACTACAGCAGACGGAGGAGGGAGAATGAGGCGGGAAAAAAAAAAAAAAAAAACAAGGAAAAAGAAGACATTGATGTCAGAAAGGAAAGAGGAAAATAAGGAAGCATGAGCGCTGGAAATGTACCAAGAGACAACACCGCGCTACCAATTAACTTGCTATGAGGCTTTCCAGTTTCTCTTGAGCTCTCGCATCAGCTTCAACCTTTTGACCGCTCATCTATAACTTAGAGACCATTAAGAGCCTCGCAAAAAAAAAAAAAGTAAGCCTCTCATTATAATTGCCTTAAATATTCACGAGGTCCTCACAATCAACAGTAACTTTCTTAAAACGCTCGGTTCAGAAGAGCGGCTGCTTTTTTTTAAGCGCTCAACATCTTTTTAACTGCTGATCTCTGCACCTGCCTTCTATTCTCCAAACGGGTATAGTCCACACAAATGAGTGGCGTTTAAGGCTTGAAAGGGGGCTACAAAACACAAAGACAGACTTCTCCAAAAATATGGAAACTAGTCCGCTTCATGAGCATTTCAGAGTAAAGGCGTATCCGTATAATTGCAAAGGGAGTGAAGTGGGGGTGTGCTGGTGCCGAAAGTTCAAATTAGTTGAACTTTGATGTGAGCTGCTCTGACCTTTGTGGGCGCAGCTAATCCCTGTTGACCACTGATTGAACTGAAAGATGGATGAAAAAGTAATTACCCGTGTTCCTGACTTTTCAGAAGTGTACAATTACAGGTTGGCCTTCGATTAAGACGGACCAGGAGGATGACTTTCTTTGCCATGAATTGGCATGCAGATGTAGCTGTCGGGTTTGTTACAGAAACTCTGTTTCTCTGTGTTTGAAATGTCTGATCTACAACACCTAACCCCTCTTAGTCAACGTGCATTTCTTTACAAGCAGAAGGAGCGAAGCAGACAAATATGCTGCGAGAAGCCAACCAACCATGTTAACTTGACAAGTTTCAGTAACAGGGTTCTCACTCTTTTCCAGAGATTGTTTTCCAGGACATTTTCAGCGATGATCGAGCTGGTGTGACAGTCCGTGATCGTTTTCTCTTTTTGTGAAGGATCTTTTCGCTCCATCCTCTCAACTAAATTGTAAATAAATATCCACTTTTGACACGAGGGGGAGGCGGAGCCATTACATTATCTATAGACTTCCATTCAATCTGAGTTGTGGAATATGTAACAAATAGATACTTTTATTAACGTGTGGCGGTGAAAATGTCCAACTCTGTAGGAGAGTGTTGGAATAATATTCCAGGACAATATGTGATTTTCCAGGACATTTTACTTTTTCTCTCATTTTCCAGGTGTTTTCCAGTACTGGAAGTCAACTGTTTTGAGTGGGAACCCTGAGTAATATTAGCAGATTTTGATAAAAACATGACTCTGCAAGCGTCTTCACCCCATTCTTTGCAAACTGCTTGCACGTGGAGTATGTGTATTCAACTGTTGCCGTGACATTCACGGGCTGTGGCTAAATCGGTTTCTAAGGTCACAAACAAATGAAACTAACTTGAAGATCAACATGGAAAGACACAACTGTTCTGCGTCAGATGGATGCAATTATTAATTTGTGTGCAAATCTGAGACATTGTGCAAGAAGACTTTCTGCACTCTGTAAACTTCCAGGTCACTCTCTTTTTCTCTTCTTAGCTTCATCTGTCATTCCTCTTAGCCATTGTATCAAAATGCACAGCTAAAAGCTAACAGGCATCTTTTTTTTATAACTGAAGGCTTGTGTGTGAATTAGTTGTGTGAAGCTTTATGCCCTTCTTGTAACATGACCTCACCCCCATGCCAAAGTAACACACTGTAGTAAACAGGTGATCAGGCAATGCTGTGGACATTGGAGAGACACCATTCACCATGTTGAAAGTTATAATGCTAATAAACCGACTTTTGAAACTCAATTTTTTAGGTGGAAAAGTTACATATTGCTGCTTTAAGGATAGATGTATTGTAAGCTATATCATAGTTGTATCAAAGTTTGACTAAAGCTGGAAAAAGAAGCAACAAAGACAAACCATGAATGGTAATAAAACTTCTTTCCAGCCTCCCTCATCCACAACAGCTTGCCCGTATGACGTCTTTCTCTTCGGCCTGATTAACTCCCTTCCGAGCTTTGTGGAGGCTGCAGGTATGGTTTCCATCTGCAGAGTCTAATTCAAGTGACGTTCATTGTCGAAGTGTGATTAGTCAACCAGATCCACTGTGGATAGCTGATTAGGTCTTGAGCACCCAGCACCGGTCTGTTGCACACCGACTTCGGTGCACTTCGTCTGTTGTGTTGTTATTTCTCTGACTATTCTTACACAACCTGCCCAGTTACAGAACGATAAGTGATAATCATCAGAAGGGCTTGAGATAGTGACATCTCAGGGACACATGCAGTTCACTCATAAGACAATAAAAACTTTTCTTGCTCCCTTTTTATCCAATTTTCACCAAATATCACTTCAGAAGTCATCCGTTTCTCTCCAACTGGTCCGACAAAAGTAACACCTCAAGTGTCACAAATTGCAATAAATGTTTGTTGTTGAAGAATTGGTTTTTAAATGATGCAAAAAAAAAAAAAAAATTCTTGTAAAAACCTGTGTTACTCTAGAACCATACACACATTTTTATAATGGATTGAAACCATAGACTGTATAAAACAAGTGCAGAACACAATGTAATCATTTTTAAAAGCAAACTCAAGACCTACCTTTTTATTAGAGCTTTAAACTGAATCTCATTTCATCTAGTTTTATTACATTTTGAACCTCCTGTGTTTCCTCATTTAGAATAAATGATAGCGTTTCCTCAGTACCTGTTCTTATCTAGTTATTGTTACCGTAGTTTTTGGATTGTGGGATAGAGGTGGGGGAGGGAGTCGTGTTGTTGCTGTTTGATTTATGTTGATGTAAAGCACTTTGGGATACATCTGTTGTATGAAAAGTGCTATACAAATAAAGTTTGATTGATTGATTGATAAAACACAGACGAAACACCGATCGACCTTTTAAAGCTCAATGACGGCGGTCGCCATATTGGAAATGCGGTCTCAAACTAACTTGCAGTCAAGCCCTAAAAACAGGCAAAGACGTTTAGCCTTTAGCCACCTCCCTAATTATGAAGAACTCTTAGCCATAATATAATCAAAATGAATGACTCATAAAAAATGTCAACCCCTGTACCATGTGAGCCAATAAAGACAAGAGCTAATCAAAATAATAATGACTGTTTTAGCAGTTAGTAAATTAACAGTGTCTGGATTGTGTCACCAGGGGAGAGATGGGGGAAAAAGACACCTCTTACTATCCACACAGGTTTCCAAATGTGTCCATAATTGAGCACCATCAGTGTAATTAAAGTAACTTCTAAACCATAAAAGCTCGATAAAACGAACTCTTAAATGTCTTCTGATCATCCCTGCAGAGCTGCTAGTCATTGCCAATGTCATCCGACTGCTACATCCCGCCCGTCTGCCAAAAATACGACTCGTTTTTTTTTTTCCTTCCGAAGCCACAGTCTGTGTTTTGGCAGTTTGCCAGTAAGCACTCCACACTTGTACCTCTCCCTCCTCTCTCTTCTCTGGGACTTTTGATGAGCAGTGAAAGAGCAGCGATGGAGTCCAACAGGGAACCTTCCGCGTCTCAGGGAGATTGTCCTCACTGGTACTCAGTTTTTTTTTTTTTGTTTTTTTTTTCCACACATTGAAGGCAAACGTATTCCGAGGCATAACAAATATGATCCACTGTCTGTGGCAGAATGAGAAACCAGGAGTCATGTATGAGCGTAAAACTGTCAGCAGGGAGAATTTCACACCTTCATCCTGTGACTTTTGGAGAAATATTTGTAGTCAGTGTGAAGAGAAACGTTTAATGTCAGAGGCCAAATTATCAGGTTTTACTAAACTTAGACCAAATTGGATTTTAGAGCAAACAAAAAGAGCTAGTTATGGATACTGAGGTCAGTTTAATAGATTTAAAAAAAATCTAGAATGGCATTGTTAAAGCTTTTCTACATTGATAGTGCAAGGGTTTTCCTTTACTTTAAGTGTAAAAGCACCTCTAGAATCCAAGGATACATCTTCAAATGTCTTCTTTTGTCAAACCCACAGTTTGAAACCCCAAACTTTTCATTTACAAACTGACAAAATCAACAAATTTAAACATTTAAGATGTTAAAAACAGGCAAATATTCAGCATTTTTTGCTTTAAATATTCAAAAATAACGGAAATACTTCACCAAACCGTCTTAGTGATCAAGAAGAGACGATCAGATTGCTTACCTCCTTGACTACAGTAGGTAACCCTCCCTGTAGCTATAACCGATTGGATCCAACGCAAATAAAATTAAAATCCGCCCATAAATAAGTACAGAGCTTGACCAGCTCCCTGATTCCTAATTAATTGTGCTGCATAATTTCCCTTTAGATTTGGCCGGCGATGCTTAATGTTGCCGCTCAGATTTACAGTGTAATTAGTGTAAAATAAAAGACTGCTCCCATCTCTCATTCTCCCTCTGGTGGTTTCTTATTACCCTCATCACAGCAAGTGATTTAAATTCAATCCCGGGAACTATGGCACTTATAAGCAAACCGTTTCGCACATTACACTGCCACTTTCCGCATTGCTCGACTTCCCCATGTGCCGTAACGCCAACAGTGTTGTCTCTGCTGCGAGCAACACAAAGGGAGGAGAGGAATAAATGAAATGTCCTCCACCTGAAAAAAAGTTATTTCTTTTGGCCATTAACATGAAGATTACTCATTTGCACACATTGTTAAGCATGATGACAATCTCAGCTGAAACTCGTTATTTTTGTCGGTATTAAATAACGGCCTGAATTGCAGCGGTAAAGTTGTTGAATTTGAGAAAAATAATTACCTAATTTCGTTCCCATTGGTGTTCTTAACATATTTTGGAATAATAATAAACCTTCCTCAAAAGTCCTTGAATGTTTGCCACTTTTTGAGCACATGCACATGACTTGAAAATTTGCACTTCTGGAAACGCTAGAGGCTAAAGGGGAGAATTCACAAAAAATAAAAATAAAGGATTGGAGCCGCTGTTCCATGAATTGGCATTGGCTGAGTATTTCCCTCCTTCCCCACCGAGGTTTCTCCGATATGTACCGTCCATTGCTTTCCATTTTTCCTTTGCATTGTCTTTCCCCACTTTGCATAATCAATTTCAAAGTCCTTGTTATTTAGAGACAAAAGGGAGCCACATTTAGCGGAGAACCTTTGATCTAGCACCCAATTTTACTCCCGCTAGTCTTCCATAATATGCCCGACTATAGAGCAACACCTTCCATCCTATTCCCCGCTCCACTTCATTTCATGTGGTTTAACCTGGAGCCCGTCGCGGGTCAGATTTGATCACTAAAGAAATGAGAAAGTGAAAAATCGTGTTCTGTGAATGCTGCGGTATACAATCTGGACCGTTTCACGTCAAACTGCACGGTTTCCAATTTCCAGCTTATTGTTGTCCACACAATATGAGACTACTGTGTGTGGAAGCAAATGAGGAACCAAAAAAAATAAAAAATTCCATAAAAAAATAATTTGCATTTTTATAACTCACAACTATATCTGTCTGTCACTTCTCATGAAGTCACTCTGGATTTGGCATTGTAACTTAATGACACACCAGGAGTCAAATTGAGTGTTTATGCAACTGCTCAGACGGACATTCTTTCACAAAAGTTTCAATTTGATCTTTATTCACTTTATTAATTCAGTGGTAAAAACTTCCGCCAAAGAATCTCCAGCTGCTGCTGCGTGCAAACATTCAGCATAGACAACAAAACTTCTGAGGACATTTTTCCATCCTGATGCCTTTACAGCATTGTCACAGAGCGTTCGCCTTCACTCTAATCACCACAAACCGATAATTAGACGACGCTCGTCGCACATCACACACACTCGCGCGCGCGCGCGCAGCTCCTAGTGGGCCTTGTTTTTGCCTGTGAATTACACTTCTCCGGGGCGGTTGTTGTGATTTTTTCAGATGTCTCTGTATGAAGAAGCACAGATTATCTAAGCAGGAGACCGTTTAAAAGTTAAAGACAAGAGGGAGTCGACGGGGAGAAATAAAAGTCAGAGAAGAAACAAAGAATAGAACTTTTAAATAGACTTTCCATTACGGGGGCACATCGCCTGACAGAATCAGACAGCTCTTAAACATATAATCTGACTATTTGTCTCCTAGCACAGAGGAGCAAAAGGCCAAATTGCCTCTTACGGTGCATTTTATATCAAAACAACTGTCTCGGTGAGTCACTGCAGCGCTGAGCTTCTTTTGCTGCAGGTGAGGTATTTTAGAGGCACAGACACAACAGCAGGCGAGTGTTGTCTTCAGTGCAGTCGCAGGTGGAAGAGAAACGTTTAAGACGGAGTGGAGTATCTTCAACAGGACAGACCCAGAGCAAAGTCAAAGTGACGGCCTGTGGAGCAAAGACAAAGTCGTGTTTTTGTCTGTTCTCTTTAGAAATGTGAGGGGCTGGAAATCCTCCAGAATGACTGACCACAGCCATCCCATGATGCAACATTTTTAGCTTAAAAGTAACAAATTAAAGGTGACTTTGATACCTCTTTTTGAAAGTAATTCTGCCTCCAGCAAAGTCTCTTTTCGCAATACAACCCAGTAAACATTTGTATTATTACGGCAGTGGTCACATTTTTTCATGGAGGTGCTGCTTGTCAACAGGCAAGTCAGGTAACTCCTTGCGGGCCTAGGAGGAAATCAATACTTTTTCCCTTACTTTGTTTGCCCACACCACATGAAACGGTTACACTTCTAATATCTCTTTCCTAACTATTTTTTTTTTTTTTTTAAAGAATGAGCGGTCGAAAACTTTGAGCAGTGAAGCCTAATCCACTGAGCTGACAAATGGGAGGAGAGCTCACCTCAGTAGCAACAGTTCAGTATTCATATCATTACGTAAGGTTTCAGGAGAGGCTTAATGCAACCGGGAGATAAAGTTGACTGTGGAGAGGTCATCCGGTCCCTGAAGGCGTGACATGGAGAGCCAAATCCTCCTGGTCTGCACGATTTTAACAAAAGGCCCTTTTTGCACGTCTGCACTCCTCACCCTTTCCTCCAATTATCCCACTTATCTAAATAACAAAACACGTTTCAGGCAAATGAACACACTTCTCATCTAAAGCTCGAGCACAATAAGAGGTTGTGGGTTTTATTTCTGAGTGTCACCATTAATGACATGTTCATGTATGCTACACCCCTAGCAGAGGTTTTGATGCTTTGTCCGCCGACCCACTAATGCCATCACTTCACTTAATTACCCCCAATTAAGACACTATAAAAGAATTGCAAAGAATTGCTAATGAACTAATTTGGAGACGTGGAAACATTCAAAAGGAGATCCTGGATAGAGGGCAATTAACCCCAGGCATGATAGATAAGCCCCTCCACTCCCTTAACCCCCCCCCCCCCCCCCCCTCTGTATGTGCAGAGAAAATGTGAGCTTAGGAAATGAAAATACGAGACAGCTCAATCAATATTTCAAGGTAAATATTTGCGCCGCTCATCATGAATAAATGGTGGATTTATGATAATTATGCCTTCACATGTTGCTTCATTGGGGTTGAAGAGAGATGTCAATCAGAGCTTTAAGTTCTACAAAAAAAAATCTGCTTGATTCTCTTAAAATTCATCCACAGATTTTGTATCCCATTGGATACAGGTGACATGGCACTAACTCAAAACCATTGGATGATCGAAGTGAAAAGGGTTGAAACATACAGTAGGTAGACTTAACTTTGCCAGATAATTGTAGGAGTAACGTCTACGTCTTCTTTCGTTAGCTCGATGCTTACACATAATGGAAATTACCATCAACGGGCTAACAGAGCGCACAGCGATTGGGGTTATTTTAAACTTAAGAAGCCATCTATTCTACTTAACAGTGTAAAGAAAAAAACAACTCGTCTTTTAAGTTATGTGATGCTAAGTTAGTTCATTTTTCTCTTTAGAGTCTGTAGTGCAACAGTTGTGTCATTGGTCAAAAGTCAATGGCCTCTGGGATGAATGGATTAGCCCAAATGATCAGCAAATAAGGGGAGGGGGGCATGTAATGACAGCTGTCACATATTCACACTGCAGATGTAAATGGAGGTAGGATGCTTAAGTCCTTGGGCTGGAAAAGATAAGCCCAAGGGACGAGCCTTATAACAACTGGGTATTGGTGGTCAAATGCAGCTGGTTCATCCTGAGTGTTTCTGCAAGCAAGTCTAGCAAAGCCATCCTTATCCATCATTACGCTGTTACAGTAGCATTAATGTTGTGCTACTGTCAGAAAAACACAACACAGGTTAATGCAGAGGTGAACATGTTTCGAGTTTCCATCCAGGGTGTGTCCATCAGTGTGTTGGATAATGCTGAAGCTGTAGATTTACCTTGCTAATGGCGCTGCCAAATACAAAGACTAATAGCTCAGCACAACATGCTGAGCAGCAGGCAGGTCACCAGTCTGTAGTGAAACATACTTCAGAATGCTGACACTTCCAGACTTTTCAATCAGTATTGTGCCAAACTGTAAACAGGAGTACAAGGAAAACCTGCATAGTTAGGGAAAAATAAGCAAACGACATCTCATTTTCGAACGAACACAAATGCCACAATAAGGGATACGATACTGTCCTGCGCTGATTCCTGAGAGTAATTAATTAGTCTGGATATGAAATTATTGGAAAAGGCTTTTGGCCTGTTCACTGTATAGAAGGCAACGTGCCCTCCCCATGCTCCGTATCGATTTGTTCACATTTAATTTATTCTGCTGCCTTTTTGTCCCTTCACTTCTTTTGTTCTGGTCCTGGTAGAATTTTGGTCCAACCTTGTCAGTGACTTGCCAAACCTGATTAAGAAAACTAGGTCATACACAAACATAATTATCTGATGTCAGGCCTATAGCCTAGATTTTATGTCATGGATTCAAAACTTGTGTGTCACATTTGTTGTTAGAGATCTGCACGAATCATGAACGTAGTCTGAGTGATGTTTTCTAATGTTTGCAAGCCCAATGATGTTGGTCGCCATATTGGAACTGCTGCCCAGGCTGTAAATATGGGCATTAATGGGACTTCTGGGGTTTTTGTAGCCAGTCTCATGTGACCACTCAAGGAACTGCAGTTTTTTTTTTTTTGCACTTCCCCATTGGCGCCATTTTTCAACACTGGAGTTGCCGCTAAGGTTTCATGAGCTACGTTTAAAACCAATCAAAACACAATTAAAACAACTGAATTCTAATGGTTGGACCAGCTGTTAAGTGTTCTGAAGGGGTATACATTGGGCTCCAACACAACTAGAAGGACAAGAAGGACCAAGCAGAATATCATATTATCAACTCAAACCAACACCAGTATAGCATAACGCAATGCCATTGGGGTCATTGTCAAGTCATTGGGCAGGCAAAGCTGGTAATAAAGCTAACCTTCTCCTTCCTATTTATCAAGTGACCAAAGGCCATAGACTTCCCAAAAACTGAGCCCATGGTAGGAAGGTGCTTTATGTCACCCTTCTGTCTAATAGAGTGGCTCTTTTGGTTTTTAAACAGGTAGTTGAAGTCTCTCGACAGCTGTTTGCATTGACTGACAGCCCCAGTGATCAATAAACCATCTGTAAACTGAAGCAGGTCCCGCTGATACAGAGAGCACTTGAAGTGGTCGACCTAGTGGATGGATTGTAACGGTTTACAGCTTAGTGAAGTAATCACATGGATATCGTCGACAAAGAATAGAACACCACTTAGCCGCAAACATGAGCCAAATCAATGGATGCACTTTACTTTCTCTTAAACAAACGGCGCTACTTATTTCTGCTCTCTGGCTGATTGTGTCGAATCCCTGCCCCTTGTTTATAGGCAGGACACTCTTAGACGTTTTAGCTTGAGAAATGTTTGTCTTCTCAATACAGCCCTTGTATTTTACAAGTATAGAATAGAATAGAACAGAATTACTTTATTGAACCCAAACTGGGAAATTGTGGCGTTACAGCAGCAGGTTGTCCAAACACACAATATTAGCAAATTTAAACACAATATCATATTAAATACAAAGTAAATAAGCACTAAAAATATCAAAACTAAGAATGGGAATATATACAACCAGGATTTAACTAAGCATTACTAGTCTTAATTAAGAAAAGATTAAATACAACATACTTTGCTGGAGTAAATATTGCTTCAAAAAACTGATATCCAACTCTTCATTCCACATCAGAGAGTATGATCTCATTGTGTTGTTGAATGAGGCTTTAATGCATTTCAAGTGTTGTGTAAAGTGTTCTGACTTCTTGCACTTCATTTATGCCTTGGTTGTGTGAGCGAGGATGACATGTACAAAAGACAACAGTCAAAGAAAACAGGCTGACAAGCTGAATGCTTTGGATCCTACAGAGAGAGGATATAAGGAGTCTAACTGATGTTACAACAAATAGAAGAGATGAGTGTTTTCACCCTGATGTGAGGACGGGATCTAAACGCAGAAAAAAAAAAAAAAAAGCATACAGCTTCGACAGGTTCAAACTGCGAGACCACACAGCAGACCTGGCAGCTTCGTGCAGCCATGAAAGGAAAAAAAAAAAATACAGTAACACTCAGTTTTTATGTAGGCACTTTGATGTATCTGTCATTTACAGGACGGCGCATTAGACGCCTCTTTGTTCGCGGCGTCTCTCTCACTTTGGCAGCAGGGAGTCCATTTAGAAACTGGGATTTTCCTCAACTAATTGCGGAGCACTCAAGCCGGCCTTTGAGGCTCGCCCCGTTCATCAGCATTACACAGGTGCAGCATGCAACACGGGATCTAATGGGACACGACCATTTAGGAGCCAGTTTGCAGCAAACAGCAACTACGTGCTTTTACTCCTTTTAAGAGTCATGTGTTTTATGGTCCTGATGGATTGTGTGATAGGTAGTTCTAAGGCTGGGCGATATGGACCAAAACTCATATCTTGATACTGATTAGCTGAATGGCGATACTCGATAAATATTGATAGGTATTTTATTAAGAGTGAAAACACATGGAAAATAAAAAACCTGTTTGTGAATTTAAAAAGTAATATTATAAAATAAAAATTTTCCTTAAATACAATAAAAGAGAGAGAGAGGAGGAGCAGGGTTAGGAGGGACAGACAGTCAGTCATCATCAGTGAGATGGGAAAAAGGTGACCTGACACCTCTGTAACGTTATTTTAATGCAACATAAACTATATCGATATTAACGGTATTGTCTTACCCTATATCATGTTTGAAAATATATCGATATATCTTAAAAACTCGATATATTTCCCAGCCCTAGGTAGTTCCTTAACTCGGGAGGAAAATTATGTACACAGTCTTGTACCTTTGACTTTCTCTCTGTTTTGGCGCCGAATTAAATGTTCTATAGTCACGAGTAAAGGAGTAGCTGGTTGTCTGGCTTCAATCTCTTGATATAAGGATTTTGTGAAAAATCATTGGAGGATGTGAATGGGAAAATTTACTTCCTGAATCAGAGCCGCCGAAAATAGAGCGCACTGGTGAGCTCTATTTGGCCATCCAATCACTCTTGTGGTATTTTCTCCCCATATTCAGGAGCCAAACATCTCTGATTAGCATGCATGCATTTACTGTGAGTCATGCGTTTTTACTGTGAATATCTATAAGCTTGTCACCATATTAATTGGCTTCAACAGTCATGACTGGATTCAATAATAAGAACAGACACATTCTTATTGTTTCGCTAATAACACATTGCCTGAACTGGAGCACTTATTCAAGCCATTAGCGCGTCCTCACGAAGTTTAAATATGTAAAACTGTGTCTGACATCTGTCACTAAGATGAGAACAGCGTCTCGTCGGTATCTTATTTTGTCTTCTTCACAGACCTCTCCTACTCTATATGCAACCTCCACGCATCACTTCCGCATACCAATTTAGACTCCTCAGCCAGACGAGCCACATTGTTAAATAATTCAAGTACAGTATGTATGCGTCTCCCCAAACACGGCTGCTCGATATGCTTTAATTGACAGCCGAGGTTCAAGATGGCACCATTCAAACTGTGCCTAATGGCTTCTTTCCCCAAATTTGCAAACAAATAAAAAGTCTGAAAAGTGACGAGATGAAATGTGGATTGATAGCATCGTAAGAACGAGGAGGGGGGGGGGGGAGGGGAGGTGGAGGAGGAAACAGGTTTTTTTTTTTTCCTCTTATAGGAGTACAATCATTAAAATGGAGTTTGTGTTGACTGTGGGTGTGAGTGGACCTGGAGGAAGAGGCTGTGCAAAACCTTGTCACCTTGTCATTCTTCTCTTTTTCACTCATTATGTTGTGTTTGAAGCGGATCTTGTGCAATATGCTATGATGTGTTTGAAGAAGTCATTTCATTCTGTTTTCGGGATCTTTTATTGTTTTTTTTATTTATTAAAACATCTGTGGAGGAAGCTAAACGTATGCAGCAAAAAACATCGTTTTTGTGAATGGAGTCTGGTGGCTTTGAAGAAAGCCATGAAACAGCTTTTTCTTGTAAAAAAAAAATAAAAATAAAAAAATCACACAATCACAAAATCTCTGTGGGAATTCCTTTAGTAACATGAGCAACTGACCCCTTGGATTACATTGCAGCAATTCCTAAAAATAATTGTGCCCATAAATTACTAAGACTTTAATGTATCTTAATCATAGCGTTCAAGTTTAAAGAAACTGAATTCTCCCTGTGAGAGGCATAAACCACACACACACACACACACACACACACACACACACACACACACACACAGAGGGAGAGAGAGGGGGAGAGAGAGAGAGAGGTCTTTTGAGATTATTCCCCCAGTAGATGTCAGTAAAACATCCACGTGTTTATTTTTCACTAACAATCTTGCCTCTTTGGCAGGTTTATTAAGTAAATACTAAATATAGTCAGATCACACTAAGCCTTTAATACCACCAGCCCTCTTTTCAAATCCAACGCATTAATAAATCAGACAGGAGCTCGCCTCCTAAACTTGTTAGGCGGGTAAATCTCAATAAAGTGCCAGTCAGTTATGATGAAACGAACAATTCGGCGCAGAGAGAGAGAGAGAGAGAGAGAGAGAGAGAGAGAGAGAGCGAGAGAGAGAGAGAGAGAGAGAGAGAGAGAGAGAGCGAGAGAGAGAAGCTCAGGCCATACAATGTATACAACGTGACGAAGAGCAGCTCCGCTCGGCCATGTGTTCAGATGATCAACAGGCTCCCTTGCGGGGACCGAGTTCAAGTCCTACAGAGAGAGCGAAAGAAGTACCCAATCAGTGGATGTAATACATGAACTTTAATTCTTCTTTTGTATACTTTTAATTGTCCCAGTTTCGAATTAGTTTTTTCTTCTTCTTAAAGTATCAAATTAAGAAGAACCGTTTAATGCCTTTTCTTCTGCCTTGCTTGAAGATATTCAGAAACGGATTTGCCTCCCTCCCACAGGATTTTCCCACTAAGTTTGGCTTGAAATGAGGAAGTATTAACATTACATTTCATACTTAATGGTAGCATTGAGGGTTGTTTTAGAGACAGCGTTGTCCCATTTAAACACACAACATAATCAGTTTTATGCCTCTCTAAATTTTCGCTCTCCTTGGTGCTGAAAGTCCTTTTTCTGAGTTGAAACTAAACTATCAGAAGTTGTTTACTACACAAAAAGTTAAAACGGAAAAATGTGTTCCCACGCCAAATTCAAGAGAATGTGGAAAAATAGACAGTGCCTTGGGTCCAAACAAGCTAAATGTGCGATTGAAAATTTGCTGGAATGCGTCTTATCTGTCTGGTTTTGAGGTGTATTTGGAGTATTGGACAATAATTTCTACAATTTGTGGACATTTTTAAATCAGGTGTTCAGGCTGGTTTCATCGAATATAAAAAGGCAAATAACGACTGTCATTATCGTCAAAACAAAATCCCTGCCTACTTCTTATAGGTCTTTCTCTCTGTGTCCCTCCCTCTCTCTCTCTCAATCCCACACACACACACATATACACACACACGCACTCTCACTCCCCCCTCACACCCCCCCACCTCCTGACTTTCTCTCTTGCAGCCGAGGCGCTTCTCGTCTCCAAAGCCTGTCTCCAGAAGCATGTCCTCAGACATGCAGCCACGGTGCGATGAAGCGGACCAAAAGACGCCACCACCATGACAGAATGACAGCAGGTAAATCCCGAATCATCCTTTTTTTCCCCTCCCTCCTTCACGTGTGAACTGTAGCGTGTTTTTACTCTGATAAAAACCAGAAGGAATCGATATTTCTCAAGCGGCTCTCTGAGACCAGGAGATAGAAGGTGTTCTCCACAGTGACTGGGCGAGCGGACAAGTCCGACAAGAGGGACTAGTTCTTGCCAGCAATCGAACCTGGGACCTTTTTAAAGATGTGGGGATGTCCCTCCAAAACCGCCCGGTTGCTCATTCATCAATGTCGACACCTGTAATCATGACCCACCAGCGCGTAAAAGGCGAAATATAGAAACTCGGTCGCATAAGTGAGTGTTTTTTTCCCCCTCTTAAAGACATTCAAAGTTCTACTGCAAGCCACATTGACACGTGTGCTTAACTTTATTTTTTACGGAGATTTAAAGAGAACAAGTCTGAGTGTATAATGTGGACAAAAGGTGAGATGCCATCAGTTAAAATAACGCGTAGAAATCAGGCTAACCAATATCTCTCCTCCTGTGGAAGCTTTGCATGTTGAGCCAAACGACAACGTATCGTTACGCCTCAGCTTCTCGTGCCAAATGGCGCAACTTAGATGTAGATGAGAACTTCATTAGTGATTTATTTCGTGTTATTTCCCCGATTATCGTCAATAAAAAAAAAGCCTCAGTGTCAGATCGTAAGGTTTGATCGTTTAATGCCATCATCAGGTTTATGTTAAAGCCAAATACTTCCAAACCACAGACAGCAGATTGCTCTCTGGCTCGACATTCATCCAATTAAACAATATTTTTTTTATTCTCAGTAATTTAGCACATCTCTATCAAACGATTTACAAACAACGTTGATCTGAAGAAACGGTTGAGCAGTGATGTGTGCGCCCATGGCACTCCAATGCGCATTGGATAAAAGCGTCCTCCATCTCAGTTTATTCCTGCCCTCAGAATAACAGCAGGTTACTTTCTTCTCTGATATTTCATCTGTGCTGTAAACCTTGATGTTTAATCGTCCACACTTAGCAGTGGTGCACATGATCGTGAGTCTGTCATTGCCTGGGAGCTCCTCTCCTGTCTCAATTCGATCGAGCAGTCTTGATTTCCGGCGTGTTTCCAACCACAGGTCGGTGGGAAAATACGGGTTTTAAGCGACCATGTGATTCCTGTGTTTAAAGATCGGTCTGATCGAAAAACTGATGCCGTTATGTCTACATTCAGATCATCAAACCCATTTTAGAATGAGAGGTGTTTTCGCCTCCCAAACGCAGCCTACGTGCGTAAAAGCGCAACGCGCAGGGTTTGTGTCGGACTGTGTCACTGTTGGGGCTTATGGGTGAGATGCTTTGCGCGCACTTGATCTCTCAAACCATGCTCTGAGTGACGTGCAGCGAGGTCTCTGGCCGCAGATCCACGGGAGGACGCGTTATCCTGAAGGTAACGCTGTGATTGATCGAGCTTCTTTTACACTATTTCAGGCTGCATAGGGACAGCACAGCACTAACAGCAGCTTAGTCCCTTCATGTTAATAAAGAGGGAAGACAAATCGGCTGTACTTTTTCCATCATTGGTTTGGATATACCAGTGCAGAGCAAAGTTCTTCTTGTGATGGATGGAGGCAGGTTCCAGTTTCCGGGCTTTTTGGCTTCACCTTGGCATTACTAAAGAGAGGTGTTATTGTTGTAAGTAGAGCTTGTTAATCAAAAAAATGGAAAGTTATTATCACTTGTTTTCAGCAAAAGGAAAATCTGTGAATGCCAGGTTTTGTGGCTGTGTCTAAATATGGGATGAAAAAGGACCCTGCTGCTTATGCCTGCACTGTAACAGCCTAATGATGCTCCGATGCCTCTGTGGATTATATCATACAGTGGTTTGTTGTGTTTATTTTGATTACTTTTCTGCACATATTTACAGACAGATCCCAAATAATCCTGCAGATACACTTCACCTGCAGCAGCCATATGCAGAGATTTGATATTTTGTCATGCAGCGTGCCGAGTGAGTGCTGTGGCTTGACCTTGATTAAGTCTCAGGCTGTAATTGTTTTTTTTTTTGTTTGAAAGAGATGGCAGGTGAACAAGAAAACGACTGATGTTGATTTTAATATCTGTCATTGTCACCGTACCGCTCCTGGGTTTGCATGTCGATGCTGTTTTTTTTTTTTTGTTCTTCCACATTCATGCACGACTTCAATTAGGGATTAGGAGAGGAAAAAGGAGAGGATTTGCATTTTGCTTGTGTTTTGAAACCATTTTAAAGTTTTCCATCAGTTGTCCTATGATGCTGTTTTCAAAATAGGTGAAGACTTTTGTAGCTTTGGTGTGGATGATGTCAAAAGATAACAAATGTGACGTATAAATGTTGCAGAAAATACATTTTCTATTAGATTGCCTGCTGATATGGACTCTTGACAGCTTATTAGGCTACATAAGAAATGTGTAGGGCCACAAATATCCCTTTCGCTTAAAAAAATAAATCTCAGAAACCCCAAAAATATTTAAATGCAATCAAGGTAAGAACTTTTTGAGATGTTCAAATGCCACAAAAAAACAGAAAAACCAAAAACTAACGTTATTCAAATTCTATTTTTAAAGGGAAAAAACCTCAGATTTTTGAGGACTGCCATGTTGGAATATACGTTTAAATACATTTGTGCATAGGATTAGTTTTCAAGCAATTTGCCAACATTTTACATCCATATCAATCATTCTGGATCTGAAACTTTCCAACATGTTGCATCATTGCTCCGCGCAACTTTGCAGAACTTCCTCACACTTGTTGCCCTCCTTCTTCCTCATCCTGTGTGACGTCCTGATGTTGACGGATGAGCTTTTGATACACTGTGACCGAACAGTTATTTGACAGGTTTTTCCAATACCTCTCGCCCCTCTGAGGTTTACCAAGGTCAGACATGTTGCCCCCCCCTGCCGCCCCCAATTCCCTCCAATATCCTCTCCTGAATCTATTTATATCACATTAGAGATGCAGATACTATAGACTTTAATGTATTTTCTTTCTGGAGGTGTCAGTGAGTTTTACTATGATAGCAAATTATATTTTTCATTGATTTGCTTGGCCAGTGATTCATGAATATTGCAGATCGGCATGTCAGTTAATAACTGATGGGAGAGAGGTAACGTCTATGGGGAACGTGATCGTTCAAATGTATCAAAGAACGCCCACGTTTTAGGAGAGAAGCACACATTTTTTGGATGCTGAGAGCCCCCTGTGGTGAAAACAAGGCATGGATAGATTTGATTCAAGTGAGAGTTTGCTGATTTCTCCTTCATATTGACATCATGTGGATGTTAACCAATGACATGCATGCAAAAGACTAAATGGGAATATTTGCTGGGCACACTTAAGAGGAGTAAAGAGTGAAGGAAGAGGCTCCTACCTTCATGAATTCACATCGCACACATATCCTTTAAATATGCATTTTTGGCAGAGGTGGAGAACACCGTTAGGAGCAAGGTCTTTGCTTTTGTGAAAAGTTAAATTTAGCCGCTGGGATGCCTCATTCCACGGACATAAGCTCCTCTGTTGTAGAGCGGCTGCACAGTGCACATTAGTCAATCTGTGTAGCTGGCGCGCTCAGAAAGGAATGTCTAATTATCACGCTTTCAACCGCAGTAGGCTCCTCTATTTGCACTGATCTGCTGCTCTAATCGCTTTCCTTTTCTGTCATTACACACTTATTTATTTTTCATTTTACGCAATTAAAAGGCTATTTTGCACATTTTGTGGATGAGCTGGGAAGTTTGTGCAGGATCTACTTGGGTGTTGAAGGAAGGTGTGATTTTTGCAGAAACACTAGATTGGCTCTGGTTGTGTGTGGACATTTTGTTGGAAAGAGGTTTTTACATAACGTTCATTGCATATGAACGTGTGGAGGAAGGTTGTACCGGTGAAAAGACGGAGTGGATAAGTGTGCATTCGTCTCATTGATCCATCTAGAATATGGTTTCTTAATGTCCATGCAGAGATTAGTATCCACATGCTAATGCTGCACCTTCAGCTAGTTGGGCAAATGGCTGGTGTAGCCTTTAGCTGTTCGTCTTATCAGATGCTAAGTGATTGCAGAGCTTCACAATATGAAGTGCCATTAAACAACCTCACCATGAGGCATTGACTGGAAGAGATGGTGGGGGGGAGAGATTCCTCCTCCAGGTCATTATCTGGCAGACAGAGAGAGTCGGACGAAACAAACCAGTGTAATTGCATTTGTAACAAAAGACTCGGAATCAATGGACTAAGCACTACTTACAGCATTGTGTCAGCGTTTTTCATCAACATGCAGATGGATCCAGTCGGCCTATAATTGCTCATAAAGTCTATTCTACGAGGGAAATTCAGTAGCTCCTTGAAGCCTGCAGTCAGTGTGGACTCTGACATTTGAAAGTCATGAGAGTAAAGTGTTGCACTTAAGTGTTTGCGGTGATTACAGCTGAGCTACGAGTGTTGATTGACAGCCAGGATGTGAACCAAAAACTTGGGTAATAAAAAAAAAAAAATGCTGGAGAAAAATATTATGCTGGAAATCCTAGTCAAGGTTTGAGCAGTGATGTAATGTTTTTGACTTTTTTTAAACCTGCACTTGCTTTTGTTGCCACTTGGGGGCAGCAGAAACGGTTAGTGGCTAATTTGCTAGCAAGCGGGGTGCGGCTAAATTCTGAGCATTAAAATGTTATCGAGTTGTTTTCCTTGCTACCTGGCAGACGTAAGTCCAATAATCACTCTCCTTTCGGCTCAGTTTTTTTTTAATACATCGCTCTTTCGCTGTTAGGTACTCTACTATGTTTACCAGCTAGCGTTGTTTGTTGGCTGTTTTGGTGGTTCAGTGGTAGCGTACTGTGGAATTTTAAAAGTTTGTTTTCACTAAAAACATTGATTTGTACATAAGAGCGGAGGGCGTTGATCATAAATATTTAAATTGTGGGATTTTAACCAAAAAAAGTGAGCTGAAAGACACTACAATTCGTCGATATCAAACAAAAACCATCGTCATCAATAATATGGAGACCATCATCATTAAATTAGTAGGTATTCATGAAAGAGCTGGGTCTTTAGCTTTTCCTTAAAGGTGCAGAGGGACTCTAAATCGTTTGAAAACTATCTGTGAGTTTGTCCATGAAAACGGAAACTTTCTTTTTTTACGTGCATTCACACGACCAATTTCTGTCAGAGATCATTTTAGAAGGTTCAAAGTTTGAACAGTAGCAATGTTGGACTAATCTCCAGCAGTTTTTTTTTTTTTTTTAAACGTTTAGATTACTGAAGTTGCTGAACCACTTAAATAAACTTCAGAATAGAAATGGCCTGATAAGAATATCCTCAGGAAGGTGAACGGCACATTTCAATTGGCCAACACAAGTTTCAACACAAACTGGATTTCCACCAGCAGGAACATAAGCATTTAAATAAATGATGAGGCAACTGTTGACCTTGTATTGCATCCAAACAGTAGCACCTTTTGGAAGGCACAATCAGGTTCACAATTAAAATAAAACGCTGGGGATTTGATTAAACATCAAACTGTACACCTGGCAATGTCTCACATCAGCATTTGTGTCACGGAAAAAAAAAATCAAGGAAACTCTTCAGGTGGGCCGCTGCCAAAGCTGGTAACCATGGTGACGCTGAATTGCAATCAGAAATGGAAAATTAGGATTTGTTTACGTTTTAGAAGCGCTGAATGGCAGAGCACTGACATGTAACCCTGCCTTTTCACAACAGCACAAAGAAGCATCTTTTGTTCGGTTTATTACTGAAGAATATTTCTGTTTTTTTTTTTTAAATCAAGCTGGCTGTAAAATGTCCTTGTTAACTCTAACTCGCAATGTTTTTTTCTCGTTTCCTCTATTTCAAGCCAGTATACTACTACCTTCCATGTCAGTCATTGTGAAAATCTGAACAGCAGCTGGAGCAGCAGTTGTGGATTTTCCCAGTAAAGATCTCTGGAGATTCCTTTTTCAAATGTGCCCTGCTTTCCAAAAGCCTCAGGTGTTCCTCAGTCCTGCCTCTCATCCAGCGACGATGTCGGGCTGCCGTTCCCCCCGTTCTTAATTACCGTAAGCCTCAGCAGCAGATAATTCCAGCCGACTACTTCAAGCTTTGGCTCTGCCGTTATCACTGGCTCCATAAAACATTCAGCGTGCCCGACTGCTCTCTTCGGGACCTTGGCAGGGAAGGGTTATTGTAATTGCCAGCAGGCCCTAATTCCTCTGTGATGGCAGATTGTAAGACAAAAAAAATGGCAGTATCCAACTTCTCCCTCTGACCTCCACTTTTCACACAGTTGGAAAAGAGTTTGGTGATGTAGATAAAAAAAAAAAAGATAAGACAGTAAGTAGGAGGGAAATTACTTTTCCTATCTAATTTTTGTGCTGCTTCTTTAGCAGCAGGGGGAACCGACAACTTCTTGCAAAAGGCACCAACATGACAGTGCGACTCAATATCTCACTGTGCCGCTGGAGATGCTGCTTGTGTGGGTGTTTTCTTTTTTTAAGTAGCCCTGTGTGACTTTTTCTTCTCTTGGGCCAGGAG
Source organism: Labrus mixtus (assembly GCF_963584025.1). Lineage (NCBI taxonomy): Eukaryota > Metazoa > Chordata > Actinopteri > Labriformes > Labridae > Labrus > Labrus mixtus. The sequence goes on along the minus strand of NC_083633.1, from coordinate 16,951,433 downwards.
CACTAACAAGCAATTAGCCAACAGGAAGAGCACTTGGTATTTCAGGGGATGAAATGCAAGTTTACAAAGTCGGAGTTTGTTCTTTTTCTGTTTGTTTCTTGACAGGTTTTTTGCTCGTTTCAGCCATAGCAGACATGAAAGAAGCTTAAAATCATTTAGACATGACAAATAAGGCCCGAGGGGAATATTCGAGGATTTTTAATGAAAGCAGAAAATGTCCAAACACAAGATACAGACGCATATTCATGAGCTAGAATATCCAGTTGAGAGGTTTTTTCAGATTTTTCCACGCATTAAAACTGCTGCTTCAAATGCATCACACATACTGTAAAGTGTTAATCCAGCCACTTTTCAGTGCAAGTCAATGAGCTGTTGGCAGGCTGACTTCTGTTTGAATGGGCAATAAAAGTCAAACTGTACTCCTGAAGGTATTGCTGTCCTAATTACAGACCTGCCTGAAGCTGATAAACAGGAATGATGGCCAAATGGAGGCACCATGTACTTGATGTCCATAATAAATCACTGCCCTCTTGTCATAGACTTTATGTGGTTCTGCTTGGATACAGTCTGTTGGTCTGTTCATAATTCAGACGCTTTAGTTACGATTGCAGTTTTCTCAACAAGCACTGGATGTATTTGGTGGGAGTTTTGTGCAGACAGTTATGCTTCCAAAAAGATGAATCCCAACTACTTGGGGATCCCATTGACTATAAAATAATATGGACAGCGTGTCTCTGTCCTATTTATTTTCAAAAGTGAAGCCAAAATGGCTTGATGTCATGATGGCTGTAGCATTTGTGTGCTAAATGTGCAAAGTACAACCTGTGCACCTTGTTGCATTTCTCACTGTATTATTTAGCATGAAGGTGTCCTTAGAGCAACAGCTAGCATGTTGCCATGCTGGCTAGCAATAAGTTCAATGTAGCAAAGAATCCTAAATCCTACTGCTAGCAGGTTTTCATGTTTCCTGTAGCATTTAGCTTAAAAGACTTAAGGAACTGCCTTGACACCTGCTCACAGAGCTGCTAGCATGATTTATGATGACAATTTGTTGTTTTCATTCTTTTAGCCATTTAAAGCTACTTTCTAGAAAGTTGAATTCGGGATCAGTTAATTACATTTGTGCAAAAGGGATTATATTCCTGACATAAAATGAGTGGCTTTGTGATATTATTTTTATTGAACCTAGAAATATGACTCAGGTTCAGATTTGTCCCTATGGCTGTACTTGATAATTAACTCATACTTTGAAGAAATACCTTAAAAAGAACATGATGTTTGTAATTGTGTACATTGAATGAATCATACTGATCTATCAGGTTACATATGCTGTGAGAAATGATGAATCTGTGCTTTATTGCTTTCTGTACTTACACTCTATATCATTATTCTCTGTTAGCAGTGCCAGTATGTGTCCCTGGGCTTTCCTGAGAATTTGAGAACTTGGATCTCTTGTGACCAACGCGAGTCCATTAACCTGAAACCGCCAGTAAAATTGGAGCGCCAGAGACACCCTCGGTTCATTTCACAATGAAAGATATCTCTCCGTGGGGGCAGTGACAGGATATTCAATTCCTTTTTTCCTCTGCCATAAAAAGGAAGGCTGTAGAAAACCACAAGAACTTTCACTTTCCTCTCTACAAGAATTTTAATAATCACTAATTTAAAGAAGCAATTGCTGAAATAGCTTGAGGTTTTTTTTTTTTCTCTCCTAAGGCTTCGAGTATTTCCTCTGCACACAGATGACAATAACAGGAAAAAAAATGGCTCAGGTAGTCTGCAAATTGTCTGAAAGTGTGTCAATTATTTTCCTCTTCACATTCCTAGCGAGAAGTAAAACGTGTTGTATCAAAGCTGAAGTAGAGTTGCTTTGGAGACAGACAACTTGACACAAAGCTCAATACTGTGTACACACTCAACAGATAAACACAGGTCCTGACCCCTGGATTCTGCAGATCAAATCCAAAGGTAAACATCATTCTCTCTTTGCCTGGAGAGTCACTATGCAGCACTAACTGAGGCTTTCAAACTGTTGGAAGAATCGGGGGCAAGCCATGCCACCCATCCTGAACGGTATTTATTATGTACAGTCATAATCATCGACTGTTACTGCCATTGGATTCTGACTGAGGTCTTTGTTTATTTTTGCACTTTTGCAAGAGAAGACCTGTTTATCACCTTAGGTGTAACTGGGTTCAGCCTGTGTTTCTTTTAATGCCCGGGCGGAGTGTAAACTGTAGCTTCGTTTTATGTGGTCAGCAGGTTGAATTTATAGACTCTTGTCTACTCTGTTCAAAAGTAAACTTGAGACATAACCCAGATGAGGGTAGTAAATTCCACTCTCTTGTCTCTTGTATCAGTTGATGTTTTTTTTCCTGAAGAAATGACAACTGCTCTGGTTTTTTTTTTTTTTCGCAGTGCCTTAGGGAGCGGTAGAGGAAATGACTTGCAAGCATAGAGTATTATTGTATTATTAAGTTGCACAGGAAACCGGATCATGAAGATAAGCATGACCGGGTTATTTAGGAGACAAACACAGATTTGGATTACTTGCCTTGAAATGCGCAGCGTGACCCAATCTTCTGAGATCAGGGTGCCTCACTTACCACCCTAAGGCTTCAGTATGAGGAGCCAAAAAGAAGTGGACGTTGTGCTTCGGCCAAAGCTTTGAACAGTTTCATGGTCCGGTTTGACATTCTCACAGAAGATCCCTGAAGGTCTGTGTAACTCGTTCCAGGTGAATGATTTGACATTTTGAAAGAAAGGCCAGCAAGAAGGAAAAGTGAGCACTTCTAGAATTTCTATCCAAGTTTGTGTTTGGGTTGTGGAACTTCTCGGAATTCTTCTTTGCATTCTGCAGGCCGACACCACGAGTCGAGTTCTGCACAGTTTTCCGACAATGTTTTTCAACCTCCACGGCCTCCCCATGAGCCGGCCTGACTCGTGTCAGAGCAGGGGAGCCCATCTGAAATGCTGTTATTTGACTTGACAGGAACAGTACTGCCGACAGAGTCCAGAGACTACACTGTGTCAGTGGAGCACAAACAGACTGCGGGATAGATTCACAGTGTGGGGGCAAACGCTCCCCCTCCGATGTTCACACTCTCTGATGGCCCTTTTTGACAAGCCGCTCACAAACAGAGCAGTCATAGCAGAGAATAGACATGTCTGATCATGAGGGAACTTAAAGAGACAGTAAAAAGAGAAATGCCTTTTTTTCCCAAGTTCTGAAATGGTGTTGAACTCTTTCTTGAGCCCTCTCTTAGAATGTGTCAAAAGTATTTTCTGAGTATCGAGTCTCTAACGTTTTGTAACTTGTGAGATATTCATGAACAGAAGCTCTTCTAAATCTCGGTTTTACTGACCGTTGGTGCAAGTTCTCACTTTGCCGCAGTAATTTAAGTCAGTACAGTGTGATGTACTGACATATGGAGGTTTGGAAAAAGCTCCTGACATAACACGTTTACCAGTCACTTTAAACCAAGCAGAAACCTTTAACTTGTAAGATGAAACCAAATGATGCAATGCAAAAAAACTGCAGTCCCTCGAGTGTCCAACTTGAAGCTGACTCCAAAAGGCCAGTAAGTCCCATTAACTGCCATGTCAACATGTTACATCCACAAAGATCCAAGGATTTGGATAAATCCAAAAGGCAGCCGCACTCTGACCTTTCAAGAGCAATTCATTTAGCCAATTAGGACCTTCCATTCACTGTTCCCAGCCTATAATAGCCAATGAGAGCATGAGCTGAAAGGAGGTGTGTGCCCTGTTCTTACGTATGTATAACCGGCCAATTGGAGGATACTGTGCCAATGACGGACGTTTCTTGTAGCCAATGAAATTCTTAAGATGTGGAAATGTTGCGTCTTTGTTTAAGTCTGAATTTTCATCACACATTTTGGTCCACTTGTAAATGTCCCAATGTGAACACAGACCAAAATGATGCAACAACATAACAAATTGGTCCATGTATCTGACAGGAAATTAACAATAGGTGTGAAAACCCCCTTAGTAATGTTCACAGTCGATTTAATACCCTCTTAAAGTTATATTCTACCCACCTTTACCTTTCAAACATGTCACTTTTAAGAAGACTGAAGACCCACCAACTTTTTTATTCCACTGTGTTTCAAAAACACACATTCTGGCTGAAGTACCTGGGGGCTAAAACTGAAAGCATTGCTATGCAGGTACATCTCCCCTGCTGTCTCTACTTTCTTTGTCAATCAGGAGAGGTGTACAAGAGACAAGGTCATCCCACTTCTCTCCAATCTTTACACAGTTTTCCAGCCAGATCGATACAGCCCAACATGGCTAAATCAGAGAGGTCTCATTCCCCAGTCAGCTGATAATTGGAAGCTTTTAGCATGGAGGACAGAACGGGACTATCAATTGGCACAGTGTCTTACTTTTTTTCAAGTACAGGCCCAAGACTGATGAGCTCTGTGCCAAAAGCTCAAGTGTTGGATGTTTTAAAAACAGCACTTCAACATTCACTTCTTTTGGTTTGTCACTTCATAAAATCCTTGAGTTTATATTAGCGGAAATAATTGACACTTCAGCCTTCACTAGGTTTGGCAGAGTGTAGACCTACTGCTCTGCCAAACAATTTACCTTTAAATGATGTGTAGAGAACAATGAATTAACACCAGATCAGGAAGAAAAATAGTCAAGTGTTTTAAGCACTATATATTGAGCAGTAAGATAAAGACAATGAAAAATCATTGAAACTTGCATTTGTAGCATCTTGCCTCGTCTATTGCAACGTTGTATATCTTATAAGACCTATTCCTTTGCTATTCTCTGAATCCCAATGAGGACACTTCCTGTAATCCATTCTTTATAAGAACCAGGTGTGCTAGAAAGGTCAACCAGTTTTCGACAATCAGAGGCAATTACCAGGTGCATTGCAGGAAAGTAGCACGTTTGCTTCAGCTGCCTAATCAGAGTGATTACGGTGAAGTCCATTTTTCATTAAACCCATCTCAGAGTTTAACTAAAAAATATCTTGCAGCAAAGTCCTCTCAGGATCTAACTTTCCTTATTTCCTGTCATTGCCCAATGTCAGCCTTCACATTAAAAGCTTGCAAATACCATAAATCAAAGACAAAAGAGACCTTGACATTCCGTTTAAGCACAGTACTTAACACTTTAAAGGGCCCTCTCTAGGTCTTTTTTTTATTTTTTATTTCTCAACTGAGTGAACCAAGAAAGTTCTACGTCTTCAGACAAACCTCCTTATTAGGAAATAGAATACTTTTTGTAGATAAATCGAGACAAGTCTTGCATTTGTTCGATCCTATCTTTAAATGACTCTTCTGTGAGAATGGGATTGTGGTGTTCGGGTTAATTACGGCGTTGAGGAACGACCTCTGTTCAGGAGACATCAAGCCTGAGTGTCCTTGCAGCCACTTAACTTTCTCCACAATACTAACAGACTTAAAGTGGGAGCATTTAGCTAACAGGGAAAAGGATAATACCTCTTTACAAGAGCTTCGAAGGTGCGGGAAACGACAAATATCGAACACAAAAAAGACCTGTCATAGCAGTACATGTTGATTCCTTTGGATCATTAGGTTTCCAGGTCTACCTCCAGCTCTTATTTGATGTATTTCTGCTTATCCAGATCGAGACATTTGCTCCCCAGACATTGGTGCCATCATACAAGTTAAATGACGATAATGATGACTGCAGCCCAACAGATTCATTATGGTGACCGACTTTGTCAGGTATCACGTTCTTGAAATCAATCCAAAGGGAACTAAATCCCCATTCCTCCTCTCTGAGTTAATTGCAAACCACAGTGTCACTTTTCATGGTGCTGCAACTGTCCCTTGAGTGCAGCTTGTCCAATTATCTGTGTAGGGGTGATTTATTTGGTAACTTCTTTTTCTCCTTAGTAGCATCCCTCTTTTCATTCCCTTTTCCTGCTCTTTCATTCTCCTTATCCATATATTCCTGATGTTCCAATCTTTCCATCTTCCTCTCTCTATCTATCCTCGTTCGGTCTCTAGATTCCGGGGCAGTAATGGTCTGGTTCACCATGCCCGGGCTCAATAATGAAGCCACTGCCCTAGAAAAGCCATGTTAATGTTGACTCTGGGATCAGATTCTGCTCCAAGACATACAGCAGTGACAAATGAATGTGCCAGCTTGAGCCAACCCAAGACCAATAACACAGCACATATAGATCCATGGCTTTGACTGAGAGCTGGGAGCTGGGATGCTTTGCAGACAGATTTATTTTTGTCTCTTTGTCTATTTCACATTTTCTGCTTAGCCTGATTCTGGCAGATGGCTGTCCACCAATGAGAGCAGTTCTTCTGTAGGGTTTGGTCTCTCACTTTTTTCAACTTTTTTTTTGGCCCAGCTTGATAGCGCGAGTCAGTCCACCGAAATTCTGCTCAAGGTTTCTCAACCAGTCTGATCTCAGCAGTTGACCTGTCCACCAATGAGTCTGGTCCTGCTAAAGGTTTTCTACCTTTTAAAAGGACATTTTTTACATTGTTGGGTATGTGTAAAAAATACCTTAAAAATACTGTTTAGGTTTGTTGCTGTGCAAATAAAACGGGTTGATTGAAAGAAAAATATGAGGATATGAGGGAAGAGAATTTTAATTCAAGTCATAAGGGAATGTTTCAGAGTGCTCTTAACATGCTCTTGACATGAATTGCTAATCAGTCTAATCAATTTGATGAAAATCCAAGTACAAAAGTGCCTTCCATATAAAAAATAAATTAAAAAACAGGGAGAAACAGTAGACCTGAAGCTCCCTAAAGTATTGGTTCATCCATCTGGTTGTCAACAGCATTGACAAGCTGTCCGCCTGCTCCGGCTCTGCCACTCTGACCTGCCTTGACCTCCTTGGTTTTGATCTGACAGCCAGAGATGTGCTGTGTTCTTGGTGAGGTGTGTGCATCTGTCTGTCTGCCACTGTGCTTAGCTGCATTTACATCTGAGGATAGCCGCACCAGTGACCCCGGCTGACGTACATGGGCAGACGAGAAGGAGTTTCCTCCGTCTAGCTTTTCCCCACGTTCCTCCTGTCAGTCGCGCTCTGTCTGGAGCCTGCTGAGCAGCCATGCATGCCTTCCCTCCATCACAGAGATGGACTCTCTCTGCCATGCCCACTCATGCTTTTAAAGCTTGATGTCTAATCTATTTAGTGCAAACTATATTAGGTCTGTTTGGAGGTTCTCTTCTGAGGCACAACCCTAATCTAAAACTCCACTCTGATGTTTGTGTACAGAGAAAAAGAGTTGTCTGACTGGTTAAAATGTCGATTCACTAGGCAAGACAAGGTTGTTCTAGCAAATAGCTTCCATCTGCCAAAATGTATTTTATACATTACATGATCTAAATGAAAGCCCCACTGCATGTTTTTTTTATATTGATAATTTCATCAAGGGCCAGCCAGCCAACTGCACCAAGTTCAAGGTAATAAAGTAGCCCATAAAAAGCCCTCTGGGTTTTCTTTTATTATTTAGCTTTTTGGCCAAATTCATTGGTTTCCATTGGACATAAAAGCATGGTATTGGTCCATGGCAAATAACCCATAATACTTCCAGGAGCCGTTTATCAAACTACATACAGATTGTGAATGGATGCGAAAATCTATTTTCCAAAATGATTGTTTATTGCTATTTGCTCCAATGCTTGTACACAAGCCCAAAATATGGTGTTTGTTTTCCTCTGTGAAAATATGCAAAAATGTCAGAATGAACAAGTGGCAATTATCTCGTGTTGCAAATTTGATGAAATGCATCCCAGATCAGTCGACACCATCTGGGTTTTTCCATTTGACCAAACAGTTGGTGTATTTTGGTGGAAGCCATTTGCAGTTGCTTCTATGTTTAACCATGGTTCATGCTCAGAGCTGTTAAGTCATTCAACCATTGGCTGTCTGCCAAAGTTGATAGATTTGCATACTTAACAACTACCTTTCTGGTTTGTCTGGGTAATGAAGTTTAAAACATTTCAGATTTCAGTCACAACAACCTTTAAAAGTTTCTTCCTGCAGCTTTATTTGAGTATCTGTCTTATGAAGTCAACTCTGAAAATCTAATCCACTGCATCTTTGATTGAGTGTCAAAACTGCCAAACAGCTGGTTAAATTCGAACATATGGGCCTGTTCCAAAAGAGCAACTTGAGGGAACTGCTTACATGCAGATTGCAAAACATTGACAACGGCATGTTTACCAATTGTGTAATCAACTTGTGCGTCCTGCATGAATCTTGCTTTCTCATGAATTATTCACCAGAATTTTGTTGAGAAATCTTGGATAATTCAAATTGTATTGGCAGCCTGCAAATCTGGTAAACTGCACCATGTTTTTAGAACATGCATTTTGATTATGTTCAACATGTACTTGGATTATAATTGATGTGCAAGGCTTCTGTATTCTTATGCATCAAGAGTGAGATTTTTTTAGAAGAGAGAAACATTGGCTGCACAGAATAAACACCAAGCATCCATCTTGGGAAAGGAGTAGCAGATTTCTTGACACTAGTGCATTTTTCGTTAATAGCAATTTCAGGGCATGGGCACATAAAACTTGAAAAAGACTGATTTTTTTTTTTTTTGCTTACCACTTACATCTAAGAGAGCTGCATCAGTCATGCAAAGATCAACTCCACCTCAAGTGATGGCTTGGATATGTTTGAGGCAACATGGCTTCATCCACACAGCATCCCCAGTATGAAAACGATTCTGCTTATTGCAAAATGCATCAAACCTCCTCTGTATGAGGGATGTGAAATGTTATGAGACCAGGTGTAGCTCGGCCAAGTCAATCAATTTCCAATTAAGCCGTGCTCCTCGGTCATCCATAACTCTTTTTAGCTTGTAAGTGGCTTTTTAATCTTTCCATACAGGAGGTGTGCTTAACCCATGCACCCTCGATGAAAAATGTCAACGAGTGCAGAAGGAAATAATTAAAAGAGGCAACCAGTCAGATGGATAGTGTTGAATGTTCTCCCTCTGAAAAATACAGTTCATTTGTTTTAATTTAATTAATGCATGCAGATCAGAATGGCAGTTGCACTGACGCCCAGCCCACTCGTTTACAGTTCGGAAACTGGCAGAGATTTATGGTGTCATTTCACTCTGCCAACTGAATAATTTATCACTCAATCTTTCCTAAAAAGTCAAGCAACTCTTTGGCTGGTCCTACAGTCAGACTCTTATTTAGAAGAGAGTAAGAGTCATGAAACCCAATTACTGCTAAATATTTAATTATTCTGAAGATTTTTGAGAGACATTCGGAATCGATTACCTTTAGGTTAGGCATTGTGAGTTAGTCGACGAACCACTTGGTTTAATACGAGTATTATGATACCTTAGTTAATAGATCTGGGAAAAAAATAAGCCGAGACTGGAGTCTGTTTGGCTGTGTCCAAAAGTACAACTATTAGTTAGTTCCTAGAACCCAGTTTAGAGAAACCTTTTTAGTTCCTGCTTCAGAGTAAGCACCATGGCGGTGCAAATGTGGACTGAATGGACCTTGAGACAGTGGTTAAAAATGGTGGAGAAAAAACTGCTAAGCTCCTGCTATAGCTAACTAGCTAAACATGTCATCAGTAACTTTTAAATCTAGTGGAAATGAGGTAATCTCCTGGGGTTTAGCACCTAAACTTTGTTTTTTAGCCTACATTGTCAATGTCTATATTAAAAGAAGAAAGTCAAAAAGACACCCAACTTCAAATATCCTATAATGCTTCTGAAGCCAAGTCCAAATACTTAGAATCCAACCTTTTTAAAGCTCTGAAAAATCTAAAGACTTCCAGGGCCACATTAATAATTAATTCCTGAATCTCTCTAAGAAAACTGGAGCATCCTCTTGGTGCTGGTATCAGACTCCTAATTAGAAGAGAGTAGTGGTGCTTTCACACATTACTACTTTTCAGGCAGAGCTGCAAGTGTGAACGCACACAGCCCAGACTGTGCGTTCCACAGACCAGTGGAATTTTCCCGCGAGCCCCCTAGCAGATTATACTCGTGAAGTTGTGAAGAGTGAGCCAATGCGAGGACGCAGCAGGAAATATTCAGGAAATGTCACCGCGAGCGAGCAGCTGGGGTGATGATGTTTCTATCCTACGACCGGTGCGATCTCATGTGCATATTGAAACTGCGTCATTATGTCTTCTGTTGTAGTAAGTAATTCTCCACTCTTGTTGATACCATGATTATGACAAACTACACATTGCATTTAAAAGCAATTCATTTAATCATAGAATCAGACTCTGTTGGGATGTCCGCCATTTTTAATGGCATCTATGGTTGTTTGTCTTTTTCATTGTTTGGGCTGTTTTGTTGGTGCTGGATATTGCAGAGAGATACTAACAGACAGACAGTGAAACATTACTCAACTCAGGGAGATAAGAAGGCCGGCTTTTTCTAAGTAAAAGCTGTCAGTTTGCTCAGTACGGAGAATGTGATTGAGCATGTCTGGCGGCTGCTTACACCACAGTCTTGCCATCTCACTCGATGCAGCGATTGATTAAGCTGTCCCAACTGGGTCTCCCCATTGGCCCCGTGCCCGTCCTGCGGCCAAAATACACCTGCGCTGCCTGTCAGCTGCTTAAAGTTACGACATCATGAGGCCTCTCATCAGGCACCGCCATTGTTTTAAAATGAAGGCACATCAATTTCACGGGCTCCACGACCCAGCGGATGATTTGTGAGTACTATTATCCGCTGGAATCGCTCCGGAAAATGGCTGCAGCGTGAAGACGGGAATTGGTGATGGGGTTTTGTGGAGGTTTGCGGTGGGGGTGGGGGATTGGTTGGTTGGTTGGTTGCATAGAAATGGTTCATTGATTGGGGTATGTAACCAGTGAGAGCAAAAGCAAGGTCAGGTAGGGAGATAAATGGAAATGTCAAGTTTCCACGGAGGGAATGAGTTTATTATTAGAATTTAAAAGTTTCTTCAGGATACATGAAAGCACTTCATAAACATCCAGCAGGCGCTGACAGACTTTTGGCAGATAAGAGGAAAAAGGAGGAAATGGCAAGAATGGAGGAAGGAGTGACCCAGTCGAAAAATCAGCACACAGGTACTTCATCTTCCCTTCTTGTAGCGGCAGCGAGCACAGGTCTGACTTCCATCCATCTGACAGCGGATGTTTTCATTTCCAAGCTTGACCAATTCACTATAAAGCCATTTGAGTGCCAGAACTCTCCCTTTTGTTATAACCTGAATCTGAGAAATACCAAGCTGCTCACAGTCCAAAAATCATTTCAGACCTGACCACAGTGAAGGTAAATACAAAATGCATCTTCTTAGGAATTCACTTCACCACCCACTTGGTGCGAGCGGTTCAATTTGTCTGAAGCGTCCACCAACTTAAATAAGCAGATTGCAGATAAGAAATGCTCATTAATCTGGTCTGTGCAGCAGCTGAACCCCTGCGCACCATCTTATTTGCTTCTCAAGAGTTTCCTCTCCTTTTTGAAAAACTCAAAGTAATGCGAGAACAAAAAAAATGGGAATCTGTTTGGAGGGAAAGCAACGCCGAGCGCTTTTATAGGACCAGCTGCCTGAGCACAATACGTGGTCAAATGTTAAAGTTATCTGTGGTGTGCAGGAGTGAAGGAGCCTCTTCACCACTCCACCTTCCACACCTGCACTGAAGGATTTCAATTCACCGGCAAAGCCTTCTATAGCGTCACGGAGCCACTCTGTTGGGCCGAGATAAAACATGACGAAGAAAAAAAAAGTTAAATGATCAATTCCAAAGACATGCCTTGGTATTAATCTAGAGCAGACTGCAGCATGCTACCTCACGGAGGACTAAGACGATTTGCAGAGGGATTTTAGAGGGCGAGATTCACCCTGTGTGAAAAATATACACCAACATGTTCGAAATACACTATTTTATCGTGTTTAGTGTTAAATTTGTGTATACGATAGAAGACAGAGTCTATCTTCTTATAAGGCAGATCATGACTGAAGAGCATTTCCACTGAATAGACGTACTATTGTTTTAGTGTCGTAATAAAAAATATTAAGCAAATGATTATCTGGAGGTAATGTGAAGGTGACGTCAGGCATGTTGGTTTCATTGATGGAAATGATTTTTGTTATAGCATACAATCATTCAGTCATTAACTCTTTACAAACCAAATGAGGTCAAACTAGATTGGCAAACTGTAAAAGAAAAGGCAAAATATAAGGGGGTTGGGGGTATTGTGTACGGAAGCCCAAAGGGGACATGCATCCCTATATTTTATTTTACTCTATTTCCTATGATATATTTTGGTCATTTTTATAAAAAGGCAGACAGAAGGAAACGTCCTAGCAAGATATACAGATAAATTGAATCAAAACAAATGCATTCACTGCTTTTTTCAGAACAGTATTAAGTCTGAGTTTGGAAAGGTAGCTTCCAAACAGCTGCCTGTTCAAGAGCAAGAGAAGATCCAAAACTAATTCTACAGTAAGACTTATGTAAACACCATGCAAAAGTGTACAGCCCCACGGGAGGAAGTAGTAAATTAAAGACAGGAAACTGGTCAGCATTGGGTCTGTTGTGACTCCCTTTGCTTCGTTTCATGTCTTGACTTAGCCTTGTGTGAACTCAACCTGGAAAATGATTCAAATATGTAACAGATATATTATAACAAATAAAGTTTTGAGGAGACAAAGAGACATGTCTTCAAAACTAACACTGAAAATCTCATGAGGGATTTCGAGGCTTGATATGAAAAGCTAGTAAAAGTCACGTCAAGTTCATGCTTCCTCAGATATAATTCTCCTAATCCTCCGATAGGATTATGTGATCAAGAGTAGTATTAATGTACTTTCAAGCCTTTGGAACTTGCCACAAATTAATGTCAGCATTTGCAAGAAGGAGGTCAAATTTACAAAAGGAAATGAAACTAACAGAATATCCGGAAGGAAGGAGCAAACAACTTTGACTGAAGTCGGCCTAAAACCCATTTCGGGAATGATTCTTTGTGGAAACATTCCCTGCTGTTTCACTTAATGTAAGTCCCAACTAAAAAAAGGTCCTCTGCAAATTAAATTAGTCCAAGGGAAGAGTAAAATGCTACTTCACTGAAATCCCTAACAAAGCTGCTGTGATTCAGACATTACCACCTTCTTGACTGGAGCTTTTAAATACAGACCCAGACATGTATCATTTTAAAAAATCTAGTTGCATTGTCTGAAAAGAGGTCCATTCAGTTGCATTCAAGATTACAGATGAATCACAGCACAGTGGAATTTCAATTTAATCTTCTTGAGAGGAATTCTTTGCAGCTCTGATTGACTGTAATGTGCAAAGCCAACCTTTATATTATCCCCACCAAGTGTTTATTCATATCTTATCCACATGCTGAGGCTTCACCCTGAACTTTTAACCCAAATCTCTATTCATCCGTGTGAAAAAAAAGGAAGAAAAAAAAAGGAAGAAAAAAAAAAAAGCTTGGCCAAGGAAAGCGATTTCCACTGAAGAGACGATGAACAGTGTAAAAGCACATTTTTCAATAGCACGGATATGAAAAGCTGATAGAATGAATTTCTATAAATATGCAGGTGGTGCTTTTTTAGAAAAGAGGGAAAGAGTAAATTGGACTTCTTATCATGTATGCTCGGTGGATAGACATCTAAAGTTTGAGCTTTTTTCTGCTCCATTTTAAACCTTGGACCCTGTGCCTTGATGTTTTTTTCCCTCTATACTAAATTTATTTGCCAGAGAAGGTGTATATAAAACATTCATCTCAAGCAAAGACCTTCTCCATCTGTTGACTTTGATCTCACCTTATTCACGGCACACAAAAATCATGCTTTCTAGTCTGTTTCTATTCATTTTCAACAATGAACACAATTTTTTCAGCTTAACAAACGAGAAACAATTGAAAAAATATGTAACAAAAATCAAACCCATTGTGATGTTTTTAGAGGAGACATCAGAGAGACTTCTTAGAACTGTTGAAAGGGTAACAGTCTGGTTGCAGCATATAGGGGAAAACATCAACAGCTCCAAGTTTATCAAAGCCTCAGCCCATTGTCCAGATATAATCCGAAGATTATCGTATTTAAGATATTGGGCTCTCATTCAAAGAAAACCAATAATTAAATCTTGCTCTAATGGAATAGAAACACAAAGGAGTATACAATGGAATACTGTAAACATTGTAGTCAAAGTCTAGAACCAAAAGATGTTTAGTTATGAGTATATTTTCAAATGAATGCTACTCTCAAGATTCGGCCCATAGCCCAATTATGAAAACCATGCAATGTTCTTTGGTTTTATGAACTGGGTGTCCAGTATCATACTGGGAATCAGAGGCACTGCTTGTCAACAGGCAAAGGCAGGCAACTGCTTTGGGCACCAACACCAGTAGGGGGCCCCAAAGCAGTGGCCTAAAATGTGCAAATTCTGCAAACCTTGGAAAACCTCCCTAAGGGGGCCCCATCTGACAGCGCTCACTCTCGTTGCCCTAATGAACGTTGGTTGGAGGGCCCCCCCAATTGATTTTTGCCTAGGGCCCCAACGGGCTCTAGAATCGGCACATGCTTAATATTTCACCCCCCACTGGTTGGCCCATAAGAGAGAGAATACAGTTTACTCCAAAACAGAACAGACAAACTAATAAAGAAGAGCTAATTCACAAAAAAACAAAGTCGACTTATAGATATAGCCAAACAGTCAAAACATTTGTTTTTGCCAAAGATAGAGAAGCTGAAGTTAAAGATTGCTACTTTCAGTGCAGTATTGCAGTGACTGAATATGAAATTAGCTTTCCCAATGGAAAAGCCCCATTTGCAGCCTTTGGTGGTTTCTCTTATTAGGGCCATTGGCTCTGAATGACAGTATTGGGACGTACTTCAGAGGAAGAGGATTGGAAAACCAACAATGCAAAACCCTAAGTAAACTCTCTGGTCTGAAAAACAGGATCCTTCTCCCCTGAGGTTGAACAGATCCACTAATCACTCCCTTTGTTTGGTTTTGGCTTTTGCGTTTATCTCGGCAGAACCTGGAAGTATATTTGCAGTTCAGCTGTTTCCAAGTACCTCAAGCTTGAACATTTGGCTAGATATGGGCCCTTTTTCAAACCAACCCCTACACACTCCCCCTCCGTTAGAAGTCACACTCTCAGCTGAATGAAGTCTCCTTCATCAAGGTGTAGGGTAGAAATACAGCGGCAAGCTTTGGGACAAACTTCCCTCTCTCACACGGAAACAGGAACTGTGTGTTACCATGGTTACTCAGCGGTATCTTGCGGGAACGGCTTTTTTTTTTGTAGCTAATGCATTCTGTCAAAATATTTATGTAGCCTAGATTGTTCTTCTTCTTTAGTTATATTAGTGTAGACTTATAACAAAACTATTAGATTGAGCCTACATTGTTTATTGTAATTTATAATTTAAGTTAATTTATTGTAATTTTTAGATCAGGGTGTCTTAAATTAATGCAAAGACAAGGAGACTATTGTTGAACATCAGAGCAGCAAAAAGTGTATTTTTTGTTGTTGAATTTAGATTTCACAAAGACATCAAAAGTAGAAAAATAAGAAATAAATATTAACAGCGAAAAGTTGTCTGCAACATGATTTAATATTCTTTTGTTTTTGCAACAGTCCCTGTAAATATAAAACACTTTAAATAAACATATATTTGATCCTCAATACAATACACATTTGAAGTTGTTAACGTCTGTATGATGATATCAAATGTCTATCTTAGTTGGAGCACAAACGGAGGGGTAGGGTGTAGTGGCCAGTTTGAAAAAGGGCCATGCAGTTGCAGAAAACATCAATCCTCTGTAAACGAGATAGATGGTTATATTAGTCAAGATTGAGATTTAATAAATGTTGGCACTTCTCCATGCATGTTTGGCGACTTGTTATTCGAGTTTCTTGATCGATCAGAGCAGGCAGTTAAATGGAAAACATTTACCAGCTGACCATGCCTTCAAATCCATCATGTATATTGAGAGCAATGGTCCGCAATATTCTGCAGAGATGCAGAGTCAGTGGAAGATTGATGCATTGGCCTGGAGAAGAGGCTGACAGCCAACCCTTTCAGACGGTTACATAATTGAGGCTTTTTATCCAGGCACATGCCTCCCTGCTGGGATGCTAGCTGAGAGCAGATAATGAAGAGCTAGTGTACATGTCCACTGAGATCTATGACCAGGTTTAGACTTGGAGAAGCAACGCCCCCACTCCTTCCTCCCCGTCATAATGCTGATGGTGCAATAAAGCAGCAGCCCACACTTTGAAGGAGGGCTCTAGCGGTTGCAGTCAGGGGACACCAAGTACTAGGAAATTGCATTAGACGTTCCCCTTGGAGTATTTAAAAATGGAAACACTGGAAGGCTCGTTTTATTGCTGATGCTTTCAATGAGCTCTCTCCAAAGCACTTCTGACAGTTCGTAGCAGTGCGCACATGTTTTTGTTATGAGACGGTTAACACAGCGCTCTTTGGGGGATCTCGCGGAGAAGCAGAAGTCATGAGATGTAAAACAGCGGTTTAACAGAGGGGTTTTCTGAGGTTAGGTTAGGATGAGTGAAAAAGGCGCTATGAATGGTTTAATCTCCCTGGATAAAGGCCTAGAATTTACTTTGGCAAACAAAATTTCCCATTTTCCAACACATGAATGCCTCATTGTACTCTGTGTACCGTTGGCTCCTTAATGGCGATGACTGTATTGCTATGCAGTGTTGATTCAAAGTGAGTCACATTCTTATTTAAAAGCAAGATGATTAAAAGAACTCTAGAAGGCCAAAGCTTCACCCTGCACGTCTGCTGTCTTACTGTGTGAAATGTAAGGTTTAACATGTGGCTGCTACTTAAATGATCTGCTGCGAAAAATAACAACTAGATTCAGGAAAAACAGGCTTCAACGTAAATGGAGACAGATAAAAGACAAGCATGGTGATCTGAGAGTTTAAAGAAGCAAAGACTTACAGGTGGGTGCAGGTAGACAGGCAGGTCCACAGGTAACAGGAAGATAGGTAGATACATGTCTTCTTCTTCTTCTATGAATTTCCAGCAGGCTATGCTACAAGGCAAAATGATATCCTCAGCCGGAATTCCAATGAATTGATTCACTTTGACTTGAATTCTCGAATAAAGTCCAGTGGTCCTTAAGAAAGTCAAAATAGCCCTTTCACTTCCAAAAGATAGCATTGATTTCAGCGAAAATGACTGTATTCCCAAATCTGAAAACTCTTTAAGAAGTTGTTCTTTTTCACTGCTTTACTTTTGGAACACACAGGACGTGTCCAGGTCAAAAGGTTGAAAACAAAAGAATAATGTCTGCATGAAGAAAATCCAAGGAAAGGGAACAAAGGAGCTTTGGCTCATAGTGAGTGGCTGATCAGGAAAATGGGGTGCAGGTGAGGAAGTGGGCGGGTGCAGTCCAGGGCTGCGTTCAGCTCTGTTGAGATGTTGCTAAATGTTCATTTCAACAAACACAGTGCTGCACTGAACATCCTTTTGTGAATGTTGTGTTACCAAAATTAAAGCCTGTGTAACACCTTCAGGGAAGAAAAAACATCTGAAGGCCTTTTTCACACTGTCTACAACTATTTCGGGAAGATATGCTCCATTGAACCACATGTTTCCCAGAGATTGTTTGCAACAGGTTTTAATGTGTTTTTTTTTTTTTTTCTCTTTTTGGACGTTGTGTTAACTTCATCAGCATTGACAAGGAACTTAAACCCTTCTGTATCAAAGAGGAAGTGTAATTGGTATAACCCAAAAACACATGGTGAAAAAACATTTCTTGTTGTGCTTTGAACGCACCCCAAGTGTGGCGTTGGGTGGGGCAGTCAGGTGATGGGGGGAAAAGGAGGGAAAGTGTGAGTGCATTTGGTGATCTGAGAGAGGCATCTAGTCTGCCGGAAATACAGAAGAAGAAGAAGAATGAGGACATTTGGTGGATCTGTTGAGAGAAGCACTGACTGGACTTGGAGATAAATGGGGCTGGAATGGGACAGTTAGACAGATTGTTTGTTTGACACTATTCCACTGATCAACTATTGGCGTCTGTAAGATGAATTGTCTCCAGTAGGAGCATATGAGCAGCTTTAAAATGTCCTCTCAGAGGCATATTGGATTCCTCGCAGATGGTATGTCCATATTTTAAGTCATTTTAACTCACTGATACTGATGAACAATCAATATAAAGATCTCAGAATAATTTACAACCCACAAATCAACACCGAGCAATCAGAAAGAGATCTCACTAACTTGGCTGAACACTCCATGAATCAATGAGAAAAAAAAGTTTTAGTATCAGGCCATCCTGGTGTCTGCTTACACATCTACAAATTGTGTTTTTAGAGCGGTAATCACATGTAAATGCGATTTAGTTGGCAGCCCAGCCAGTTCGAAGCAATCTAAGTTAATGTGTATCTTTAGGGTACCTGATTACCGCCGTGAAAACAGAAGGGTAGGGAACAAAATCGGATTGTCCGCACAATGATTGGGATAAATGAGTTAATTTTGGAGAGCCAAGGCTCAGATTTAAAACGTCTTAAAAGCTGATAAATGTCGTGATATTTCCGCAAGGATGAAACATTGCTAGAATAGAACAGAAACAGTAGTCGAGGCGAATTCCAGCTTAGCGCTTTCACACTAACAATCATCCCTTAGCCAGCGAGGGACAAAGTTCATTCTTATATCTTTAGGCTTACACACATTCAGGTCCAGTTGGTGTCAGAGCTGTGATGACAGTCTGCTGCACAGGTCGCTCACTTTATTTAATGAGAGGCCCCCTTCTCCCCAGAGCCGGAGGTAATTCTTGGGAGATTACGGTGATAGAGTGCGGATAAAAACAGCCCTCCTGGGAGAAACACACTGTTGTACGTTTGCACTGTCACACACATACGAAAGGCACTGCTTGGAAAGGGGGAGGAACTCAGGTCAGGCCGACCTACAGGCCAATCAGCGGGCAGTAAATCTCATCCATATACGTTAAGCCTTACTGCACATGTACTCAGACCAGCTCGTGGGGGAATTAACCGCCTGTCCACTTGGGAGATTGCAATCCACGTCCAAGGCTGCCTGTTAGACATTTAAAACGCTTATCACCATCTGATAATTGTATGACTAATTTTCATCAACTTATAACGCGGCAGAATTGCTTGGAGCCTTGCAACATGATTAATGGACATTGAAGTACACTTATGTTTATGCAATGTCTGAACGGACTGACAGTTTTTCCTATTAGCATAATAAATGAATTAGAGCACCAGAGACAAAGATCATTGGGCAGATTTACACCATGGGGAAATCATCTGGACAATGTGTTGTCTAATAATGTGAGACAACAGTGATGCGTCATGCGGCCTCAACATGTTTCACCCTGCAGTTTTCCCCCCCCACAATCCTTCTCTCACCAAAAACCCCGCTGCTGTTTGCATTCAGCCTAAATAACCTTCATGTTTTTTTAGAGGAGGCTGTTTCTGTGATTAGTCATAACACTGAATGGTATTCTGCAGACAATAACAGCTAAATGCGCCCGGGCTAAGTTGTTATCGTGACACTTCATCTGCTCACAAACACAGACTGACTTAGTGTACCAAACACTGTTGCCTCAGGGTTTATCCCTTTATCAGCAGCTCACCGTCTTTTCCCTCAACTTCTCCGGCGCATGTTATTCCACTGCCTGCTCGCAGTTCAAAAAAAGCAGGTGTGACATTGTTTCGTTCTTGCACTCCTTATGCTAAAGACATTAACAGGGGCTTGTTAAGAGCTTCTTTTTTTTTTTTTTTTCAACAAGCGTGCAAGGCTTGGGTAAAGGGATTTCTAAACCGCCGTGGCTCCTGCAAGGTGCTCTGGTTGGAAATTTGCATTTAAACACGAAGTGTGCCTGTTAGGGGGCTTCATCTGGGAGTATAAGTGCGAGCGCTGCAGCACTCTGGGATAATGGTCTCAGAGGGCTGCGACTTCCATACAGGGCAAGCGCATATAGTGTAATCAGGCTACAGTCATTTACATCGAAGGCAGTCTGAGCCACCATCATTTTCTTTGATTGTCGTGCGGGATGTCTACATTATGTATATTGGTGGTTACAGGTCCATGGGGAATGAGGACTGTATAATTTACAAAGTGGGGGACTGAAACTTAAATCCCGGGCCAGCTCCATGCTGCTGCCGTTGGAAAGTGGATTAACAGCTCGTAATCTCTAAAAGAACACAAATTAGTGGCTAACTCAGTTTGCACTACATCCAGTTGAATGTTAGCTATTGATTAGCTAGCAGAACAATAGCTTCTTACACTTATCATTACGTAACAATGCGGGTGAGGAAGTGTGGATGGAATTAACAGTTACACATACACTGTAAAGACTGAGAATTAGTTTAGTCATCCGTTCAGAAGACATCAAGGGCGACTAGATCACCTTGTCAATCATATCCGCACTTGACCGTTAGCTAGTTAGCAGCTAGCAGAGCAACATGTTCTCCCTTGTTCTTCTCATTATCTAACATGGCCGGTGAGGGAAGTGTGGGTGGAAATAACAGTTACATCGTGCACTATAAAACTGATGAGTCATTTCTTGATTTGGAAAACAACAAAATCATTAAAACATCATTAAAAGAAACACAAGGCGGATGACTAACACGTCTTACACACTTGGGTTTTTGTATGGATGAATGTCAGGGATATAATGTTTTGAAGAGAGAGTATTAGGGATGTTCGTAGGCGGATTTCATTAGATATGGATATAGCCGCACTGGCTGTTTTCCCTTCTGTCTAATCTTAAGGTAAAGCTAATGGCTCTATTCTCATATTTAACAGACTCTTTGGCAAGTGACTGGTTTTCATCTAATTCTTTGCAAGAAAAAAAGGAGATCTCGATAAATGTATTTGACTCTTAACCCTAGATTGTCTACCATATCCTCGACTTGCATATGATATTTTGAAGATCATTTAAGCTATTCATGCAGGGATTGTTAAGGTCATAAAATTAATGTTGTGTTGGCAAATGGTTTTCGTAAGACTCAAAGGCGGAACAGACATTACTTGCCCATTGCTGACTGTCGTTTACTTTTTTTTTTTTAACAGTGGTCATGGCCATAAACCATGAAGCTGGAGCCAGACACGCCCATCGCTTCCTTCTGTCAAAAAAAAGCCTCTTTGGTGCTACATTGAACACAAGCTCTTCGAATATGCCATCCGAGTGCGAGAAAGCCCAACGGACTGCTTAACACCCGCTGTAAGTACTCACACACTCTGGACTCTGGAGTGTTTACTCATGAAACTCAACCAAAGTCAAACCCTAAAAACAGAAAATCTCATACTGCTGCCCAGATTTCTGAATGAGTCATTCCTAAATCATGCTTGTTGTTCAAATGTGGGCAAAGTCTGTCCTTACGGATTACACTTATTCCTTAGGTTTATTTGAATAAAGTTAAGTCTTGTTTGTCTTCAAATATGAAAAAAACCTGCTGTTGGCTTGGAGGGAATAAAAGTGACCCAAAAGCCTCAGACTTAAATTTGTCTAAACCCATATTACATATTTTTACAACTTAATGTATTCCTCCAAAGATGAAATACTTTACTGGACCTGATGATAGAATTCTATCATATTAATATTATGTAGACAATGCTGTACACCAGGCAATCTCTGAATCCTTTGGAAATCATCGTCTGTCAGCATTTGATGGCGAAATATTCCACTGTGAACGAAAGCCAACTTCTCAGTTATTCTGGCGTTGCCAGTAGTTATTGTTAACCATGACTTCCTTTCCCATGAGGCCCTGACGCCATAATGTCTGTTTCCTGTGAGTCTCACTTCAACAGTAGATGATGTTTACACAGAGGCTTCTTTTCTAGCTTACTTCAACTATATTTGCCCAAAAAAAAAAAAGAAACCAATTTCCTTGTGATTTATTTTGCAATTAAGGGGTCTTACATTTTCAAGAAACAAGCACATCTTGATGTAGGTTTGTTCAGAGTTAAGTTAATTCTGTCCTCGAGAGGAGAAGCAATCAACTTTTAAGATGCCTGTTTGTCGACTGGAGTCGGGATCAATCATTTCTGATTCATTTCAGGTAATCAGGGAATCTAAATGCTGATTGGCTTTTGCGAAACAGCATCAAGGTAGATTTGTCTGTCAAGTTGACATGTCGCATCTGATGTTTGATTGTTAGCGGCAGTTTTTTTTTTTTTTTGCAGATGTCTGTTTTTAGAGCTAAATATTTCGACAGGTCCGAGCTGGTTCACATTTAGTGCAGATTGTGTTACGTCTGGACTGTTTTTCCTGTATACACAAAAGCCTGGTGATAGGATTTGGTTAATACAGCTCGTTCTACAAATTTACTACAAAGATCCCTTCCCATGCTGAGAATCAAGACCCCCAATCACAGATTCTACAATAGTGGATTATAATGTTCAGAGGTTTCAAAACGCATCAGATCAGGTGTCACTCTGTCATGCCAGACAACATCTGCACTCCAAAATGGATGTCATGTAAAAAGCAATGTGCGAGCACTTGATATCAACAACCTCACTCCCCACTGCGAGTGTGTGTGTGTGTGTGTGCGAACATTATCAGCAGACATGGCATCTGCTAGTACACACACACACACACACACACACTCACGCCAGTGTTTGATGCCGTTCCACCAACAACGCTGTCAAGTGCTCCCCCTCTTCATCATCGCAGCACTATGCAGAACCATATCTCAAATGGAGTCACTGCACTTTCATGTTAAGGAGATTGAAAATGTGTGTGTGTGTGTGTGTAACTGCATATCTGTATCTATCATTTGCATGAGGGTTTGTGCATCTTTGTGTGTGATTCCTTGAGTATGTTCATCTGTCTGCTTTTTTTTTCTTCTAAGTGTGCTTGTTTGCTCATACACCCCCAAAGGACTGTCAGGTCAGCTCCATGTCAAGCCGGCCAAATCACTGGCACAGATTAACAGCAGAGGGCAGCGCCAGCCTTTGAGGGCAAGCGCAGTGGGAGCAGTCGCACCAATTAAGAACCCCGACCACCCAGCCCCGCGCTCACACTGGCTGGCTGGAGATAACAGCGCAGCCACACACATGCTCAGACAGATAGGCACGCAGGGGGAAGCGCTCGCCGCATACCCACTCATAACTTGCTACCTAATACATATGCAACACCCCACCAAACATCATCCATTAGCTGCAACAGGGGCCTGAGTGCGCTGCTAGTGGTGTCAAATATGCATGAGGGAGTGGAGGTCTGTGTCTCATAATCCTCAGGGCAATTAATACAATCGTTTCCCAGGGCCAACACCAAGACTCACATACCAAACCTCTCCCCTGGGCTTGTTGATTTTTTTAGGGCAGACTAATTTAAAGGTAGGCTAGCCACAGGCTGGCTTTAATGGATTGGGGCCGTCTGGGAAGAGACGGCAGGCCATACATTGAAAATTGCTCTCGGTGATGTGTGGGGCTGAGGGGAAAAACGGAAAAGCTTTTTTTTCAGGGTAAAAAAAATATTTCTGTTTTTCCGACTGTCATGTAAAACTAAATCAGCAGTTTAGAGGTTTTTTGATTTACTGAGTTAATACATACGTTTCCTGTCACGTCATGATGAGCTCAGTTGAACGAGTCACTTTTGACCAGTCACAGACCGTAGCAATGTTGAGCTTAGCATCACTTCACTCAAGAAAAATGAACTTTTTCACATTAGTTAAAATAACTGAAAATTGGGATGCTAATTCTGATAGCTCTTTGGGGTCAATTTCTATTATGTGTTCGCATTAAGCTAACATACTGAGTTGTAAGAAACTGTGCCCCTCCCCCTTTCCCCCCAAAGAGATCCACCAATGCTATTTACTATTAAAAAATAATTGCTACCCTTGTTGCTTTAGTATCAGGAGGGTGACGATGTACTTAATGGACCTGAAAAATGAAAAAAAAAAAGATTTTATATATCGAGCTCTTTCTATTATATTACTGTTCCTGCAGAGGGTAGAAGTGGTCGTCTTCACTATATTGCAAAGCATTTAATTCCGACTCTCTCTTTTTTGTTTGTCTCCTGCAAGATGTTTTTAGCCTCTAGTCAGATATTGATTGAAGTGTTCAGCCTAGTGTGAGAAGAAGAAGAAGAAGAAGGAGGAGGAGGGGGCTGGTATTCAGAGGCATTCGGTTGGTGGGGAAGCAGTATTGATTGCACTTAAAGTGACAAGATTGAGGAGGCCCACTTTGACACGTTATCCCTATTGCCGCCAACAGACAAAGTGCGGGGGCCCGAGGAGCGGCGTCGATTGATTTCTGTGATCATGAATGGTCTTGGACCTATGAATCTCGGGCTCGAAAATAAGTCAACAATTTTTCATGGCGCCGCTGTAATGTAAGGACTGACGGTCGGTTTGATTTAGGAGGACAAGTAAATGCTATGGTAATAGATCAGCCTCCTGCACATTCTGACGAGCTGAAAAGTCCTCACAGCTCCGGCAATAATAACCCGGCATGTAAAAACACATGCACTGGTAGTATATTTGAGCAGGCAGGTATTGTGGTTGAGCCAGGATTTTGTTCTTGCATAATTCACTGGAGAGGCACGAAGCTGATATAGCCTCTCCCTCTCTTATGAGCATCCATCAGGTAAAATTGCTTTCTCCTAACATTAGGCTGTCAACGAGAAATAACAAATGTAGCCATGCAGAGCAACACATGATTACAGGGTAATAATGCCCCGAGGTCAGACGAATGCGACCTCATTCGGAGCGTCTTGTTGAAGGGAGCAAGTGCAATCATAGTCCGTAAGATGACAAGTCGCCGGAGAGATGCTCATCTTCATCCGAAGTGGCTGCTGTCAGGTCTGCCATATCTGGTTTTCTTTTTTTGGATCAGTTTAACTGAATGATTCATAGAATTAAGAAAAAGAAAAAGATGAACCTGCAAGCTCAAAAGGAGGGTCAAAAAGTGCATGCAAGGAGCATTATTGGAAACATCACCCTTGTTTCTGATTGACTCTACTTTAAAACTGAAAAAAAAACCAAAAACACCTCACACCCAAAAGTGGAGGGATATTTCGAGCCCCACATCTTCTCTGATTGATATTGTGTAAATCCATCACTATAATCTTCCAGGAAATTGCACGGGCGTTTCCAGAGGTCTAATCGAGATGTGGGAGCACTCGCAGACGGAGTAGGAGTGAGAACGAGGAGGAAGACAGATGGAGGAAAAGACCTGCACCACTCGAGATGGATATTTTTTTTAAAAATCGGACAAAATACATGTAAAAAGGGAGAGAGAGGGAAAAGGAACGCAAATTATTAAGTAAACAAGAAAAAAAAAAAGAGAGAAGGGACTGAATGAACAGAGGAGGTGGGGAATTTTTCAAGCATGCTCCAGTGATCTCAGTCTCTTCCATCCCAGTGTCGCCTGCAGGTCTCTGGTTCCATGTGCTGCATAGCCAATTACCCGTGAAAATAAGGGAGAGAAAGCCAGTTGCAAATGATTAACACACACACACACGCACACACACACACACACACACACACACACACACACACACACACACACAAAAAAAAGCACCTTGTTGATTCCTGAACATGGACGCAGAAGCAGGATATAGTACAGGAGTTAGCTTAATGAAGCTAAGTGCTATTTTTGTATTAGGGCTGTATTTCATTATGAGATTTTGTATTGGAGCGTATGATGAACAAAAAAAACACATTTCTGCCCTCAGCTTATATCGACTTAAGTGAAAGAGTGCAATAATAAAACGGGGCACCACCTTATTGGATTTCTATTTTACAGTACACACCATACAGTACAGAGTGTGCTATAAAGGGAGGCTGTGCACAAGCCAACACAGCATGGGATACCAGCACAGCAAGTGTTTGAGCATGTGGTTCTTAGTAGGGAAAGGGGGTCGGGTGTGGGGGGGGGGGGGGGGGGGTGACTGAATTGTGAGGTCTAGATGGTATTGTTCTTCACAGGGGAGGACTCAAAGGACGTTTTAATGATTGGAGCTTGGGGAATGCAGTTGGATTGGCTGTCATAGCAGGAAGGGGGGAGATACTGTTGTGATGTAGATGTTTAATTATTAAAAAGTCAGGATGGTTAATTACAGTTATCTCGAACCTAAGAGACGCTGTGAGTATTCTGTTTTCCTTTCAATTTGATGCCTAACTCTGGGGGAAAAAATGGTTACGCGTTGCACGCTTTCCTCTGCAAAAACAAAATCCCAGTTTTCTTTTCCTGCTGAACATCAATCAAGTGGCTGAGATGTAAAAATTGTCATGGACCCAGCATGACACATCCAGAACCACTGCATGTCCAAGAGGAGAGAGACATGATGCGTAATGTGTTATGGGCTTAAAATAGGCTAACTGAGAAAATTCCACTTAGTCAGTGCGCCCTGCGTTCCGTCAGAGCCACGCTTTTGCTCCATGGGACGGCGTGCAGCCAACCTTACTGCGTCCGTTTCTGTATCAGTGGCGAAGACTAACTTCCTTTTAAGGGTCAGAAACCTTGAGCAGAACCGGAGTTATGTTGAACAGCCATCTGCTCCTGACTCAGCCTTACAGCTCCATCCGTCTTTCTTCCTCACCTTTTTTTTTTCACTTTAGTAATCTAATCTGATCATCGCACTTCTCAATCTTTTACCCCGTGGCCAACATTTATTTGTCTTTTTGAACCCATTCTGGTATTATCCATAATGATACACAGATCCAAGATCTACCGAAATTGAATGGGACCTAACAAAGGAAAAACTGATCTTAATGCATCCCCCGAATCCATTTTGGTTCCAGCACCAAGTCTCAGGTTCTAGAGTCTAATTAGTCCTCCATGTAAAGGCGAGCGCTCCTACCTGAGAAGTTAGACGCGAGAGCGGTCTCTGCTGAGCATTAGGTAACTTTGAGTGCATGTGCTTGTGAACAAATGGTGCAATCATGTGCAAATGTATTCTAATAACGGCTTTGTTCTGCTTAAAATTCCATCTTTGATTCACTTTATTTGTTACCTACAATTTCTCTCTCAGCTCCTAATCAAATAGCAGGAGGGCAATGGGGGAATTTATGTGCATACATACATCTTTAATATCAGCAGTATGAATTTTCTGTGCCGTGGTAATATATTTTAATCATCTAAGGATTTTAGCGATTCAAATGAGCAGGTCTTGCCAGACGGGTGGGATTAGAGCTGCTCGGCTAAATGTGTGCAGAGTAGCTAAACTGTGTGTGGGATCTAGTCGTGTGAAACGACTGCGCTTGTATTCTTGTGTATGTTTTTGTTTGCAACCACCTGCATGTAATGAGCATCTGACCCCGTACATGGATCATTTTCTTTCTTGGCTTTAATTAGGTTGTAAATGTCAACATATGAAACCGTTCTCTTCCGCCCCGTGAAGCATGTGTGTTTGCTGTTTGCGTTGCCGGGCGAGGGACGGCTGTTCATCTTTTGTCACATGTTGACATGTCAGACAATTACAGAACGTGAATGACTCACAGGCAGGGCCAGGAATAGCTACCTGAGGCACCTCTCGCAACCTGACCTCTATTCCTCCAAACAGACATCACAACAGCAGCAGGGAGATGCGAGTCGTGGCAACCCACCAATTAAGACCACATATCATTCACATAAGGGCTATTGCTTAATCCAAGCTCTGAGAATAATGAGCTAAAGTAAACAGTAATTACTGGAA
This sequence comes from Labrus mixtus, assembly GCF_963584025.1. Classification (NCBI taxonomy): domain Eukaryota; kingdom Metazoa; phylum Chordata; class Actinopteri; order Labriformes; family Labridae; genus Labrus; species Labrus mixtus. The sequence goes on along the minus strand of NC_083633.1, from coordinate 16,923,835 downwards.
CCAGGTCATTGATTACAGTTCTGCCTCTGACTGGCCCTGAGGGAATCTCCAGGCAAGGGAACATCTCCAAATATGCGCTTGATAGCAACATGTGACCCCCGTGGCTCGCAATGAAATCCATTAATCTTGTTGAATCAGTATTATTCATACCGCGTTAAAGCGCCCACATGTTGCCAAATCCAGCTGCATTCAGACATGGAGATTGATCACGACTCCTCCCTGCTAAACGTTTATTCACTCCCTCGACCATTTATTTAGCGGTGTGATGATAAATCTTTGCATGGAGCCCCGTGCCTGCAGTGTGAATTATGTATGTCCTATGGATTTGCCCTCTCTGCGGAGAAGTGGGCGAATACATGACCATGCAACCTGCCGTTACATTAGGGCGAGATAAGGCTTGAGAAATCGCTGATTTGTTGAAGTTATTTCAATCTTCACTGTGATTTAATCCCAGAGTGGGGTGTCAGAAACACTGGGGTGGTAGGGTTAGAGTTCAAAAGCAAACACACAGAAACTGTGATCGTTTGTATGTTCATTGGATGTACAGAAAAAAAAAGAGCATTAGGTGGTTGTCATGTTTGTTTTTTTGATAGCACAACCTCTATTATGTTGTTGGTCATCCTCTCTTTGTTGCACATGTGGACATAGCATGACAAATATGAGAATAAAAATGTCTTCAAGCAAAAAGAAAACAAATTGAGCAAACATCTAATGTACTGAGCTTCAGCTAGCTCGTGATGTAAGCACTTAACTGAAGTTTACACTCTATGTTAAAGGTTTAAAAATGACTTAAAGCTCCTGTGAGGAGTTTAAAGCTGGTCGTGAATCCGACTGAAATGTATACTGATCTCTCATTATGACCTTCAAAAGCAAACAAGACCATTAGCGACAAGATTGATCATTTCTATGCTGTTAAAAATATAAATAATGCTTGAAAAAACGCTGCTGGAGGTCAGGCGTCAGATGAAGTGATTGACAGCAATGCTGCCCAAACAGCCGTTGTTCGCACTTCCCACTGCAAAACATTCCCGATGCATTTGATTGGTAAAAGAAAGCGAAATGAGATTTGTTTGTTAAAACACCAGATGTGCAAGAAAAAATCTAAAAATCAGCAGTGTTACAGCATGTGTCCACATGGGGGCGCCAAAAACGACACAAAGTAAAAGTTCCTCATAGGAGCTTTAAATTCAGAATAAATCAATATTAAGCAGCTTAAAAACAAAACGAAAACACAGCATTGTGTCCATGTTGCCATGTTTTTTTTTGTGTCTTCTTATTACCTACTTTTTCTTGGCTTGGTAACCAAAGTCCTGCTATGTTTGGTGAAAGATTGCAGTTATGCCAAATACATGTTGGAAAAGCAAACACAGCGGATTGGGCATGGTTGTATTTAATATGAAAGTAAATGTCAGTTCTGTGTGAAGTGGATGAGAGCTCCTGCATGTATGTCGGACTTGACACACTCCCATCCATTACCCTCACCTTCATACCCTATCTTTCAAAATTGATATGGGTCACATTACTTCCTACTTGATGTGGGAGTTGTATGGATATCCTGGCGTGGTACGATATGGGAATTTTATGCCTCTATTAGAGACAGGAAAGTGGATAGTGTCAGAAAATCAGGGAGAGAGAGTCGGGAATGACATGCGGAAAAGGAGCCACAGGTGGGATTGGAGTCTGGACTGCCCGCTTTGAGTACTGTAGCCTCTGTAATTGGGGTGCGCAAACTAACCACTATGCCATCTGCGCCCTTTTGACCCCCATCTTTCACTAAAGTCATATCATTTCTACCAGACATAGCTTTGCCTCAGTCCAGTCACTCAAGCAGTTTTCACACATGCACATTTCTGGAAAATGTAATGCAGGCTGCCCGTGGAATCTTCCAGAGTTGCTTGTTCAAACATGCACCCCCACAGCGGGAGGCTATCAATGTCAGAGAGTCTGATGCGATGATGAAAATGTTGACCTTTATATAAATGCTATGTGATCAGATCAGAACATACTGCCAAACAAGAAACTTAATGAAGCAGTGTCATCGCTTGCATGCACTGCATTGTGCTCTGGTCGTGGGACATAAACATCATCACCCCCCTCCAACTAGATTGTTGTGAAATTTCCTGCTGCGTTTTCACAATTCGCAATTCAGGGTAAAGTCAGAATAAAAAATGGGTTGTTTGTGTCAAACTTGCAGCTTAACCTTAAATAATTTCAGGACGTTTTCAGGATCTTTGTGCATATGCAAATGGGGCTGTCACTTTCCTCTCTTGCCAACACGGCACACCTGAGACGCAGCTCCAAGAAATTTCCTGTTCTCTCAGAAAGGAACTCCAGTATGGCCCTGTGTAAAAAGCTGCCAATGTACCTGCACAAAAGCTCAAGTTAGTTTATTGTCTTTGAGGGGGAAGGGTAATGTTAAAGCAATACGGGAGGGACATTAGTAGGATGTGAGTCTAAACAGCCCTTATAGCGTATTGAAGAGACAAAAGGTATTGAATTATCTGTGTACACTTTTGTTCTGTAGGGGGGGGTCATCCCATAGTGTCTTCTGAGCATTAGTGGTGGAAATTGGTACACCTGCTCTCTCAGACCATTGCCATTCATTACTCCCATTATCATCCGAATAGATCCTCATAAAATCCACACATTATCTCTAAGTGAACGCACATTAAATACCGCAAATTGTCTTCCATTACAAGCCATATTGCATTGACACCAAGTCTACCACAGAGGAATTCTCGGGTGGCAAAAATTTGCATACATGTTAGAGTCAGTCAGTGTGTAGGTAACATGAAAAATGCAATTTTCTGCGTGACTTCTCCCTCCTCGAGATGGCAGCTGTGCAAGAGCGAGTCCATGCCACCTGTAATTGCATGGCAGCTGACATTTCTCATGATTCCAAGTGCTGGTGCAAATGGTTTCAAGTATCTTTTTTATTGAAAAGGGGTTGTGCTTCTGTTAAAGAAATACTTCGTCATAAAGTTTTGGTACCGGCAATCCCTCATAGCCTGCGGTGCTGGACATTAAAGTGCTCAGAATAGTCATAAAAAGGTGGGGGAAATGTGGCCTCCAAAAGCTGCAGCTTCAGAGAGGAGGAGGATAACTGTAGATCTGGTTTTATGACAGAAAAATAAAGGTGAAATGTGCGTTAAAAAAAAAACGACCCGATCTTTGTCTTTCAGGGGTTCATAGAATTTTGGTGCATATCGACACCTCTTGATATACCAAATGCAAACCTTTACATCCAACTCAGGATGTAGTGCCCGATATAGGGAGTTCATAATATTGAGGTCTAAATGGTGGAGCTTTTTGCATCTTCTATTGGGCTACATGTTCAACATTTTCAAGGGATACTGGTTGAATCAAATTCAGCCAATATCCCTTGCAAACATCCTTTATCTCTACAAAAGAGTGTAGGAATGTGTTTCAGGGTCACATCTGGCTCGCTGCAATTTTGTATCTGGATAATCATCCATCTGAAAAAATCAAGTCCCTCTAAGCGGTTTCATAATCAGCCACAAGAGTAAAAGAACTCTCAGTGGTGGAATCAAACACAGCAGTGGTAGACTTTTCAGTTTTGCTCTATAAAGGCAAACTTGGATTTCGATGAATGTTTTGACATGCATGTAGCCCCATGGAGAGTATCAGCCAGCCTAGGTGTTCGATTGATGACAACTCTGGTTCCTATAAGGGTTTTCGATTCAGCACATCAATAGCACTCAGTTATTTCTAAACAGAATGAATGATTGGTCAGTGGGGGATGAGACAACAAGCTCTGCCAAGAGAAGCTCTTTCTGCCTGTCCTGCTGCATTGTCAGTGACAACATTGTTCCCCGGCACAGTCAGTGACACAGAGTACATTGAACAGCCTCCTGCCTTTTCCCTCTACAAGGGGTAGCCTCCAAGAGCACTTCAGCAACACATTTGTGAGAATAAAACTGTAATGAAGTGACTGGAGGTACAAGCCTTTTAACAAGGGGCTTTTAGAATGCTTGGTCTTCAGTCCCAGCGCTCTCCACATCTTTTGTTAGTATGGTACCAAGGTTATGCTCTTTTTTTTTTTAAAGATTTACCAATGCCCGACACACACTCTTTTTCACAGGTCATCTAATACTGTTGAAGCTTTGTCTAGCCCCACTTTTGTATCAAATACAATAGCCCAAGGTAATTTCTGTTAGCTTTTGTTTCATGGTGCCCTTTTCGCTCATTTAAAGGTAACCTTTGGCTTTTATGTCAAGGTATGCTTTTGCTTATTAGGTTTATACACCCTATGGCATTTATGTTAAGGTACCCATTGGCTTTCATGCTTAAGTACTCTTTGGTGTTTCTCTAATGGTGTCCATTGGAGGATGTTTCAAGGTACCCTTTAGCTTTATGTCAAGTCCCCTGAGTTCATGTGTCAAGGAAGCCTTTTGCCATCACACTATTCCACCTGCCTGATTTTGGCACTCGACACCAAAAAGGGAGGTTCAAATCTGCAGCCAGAGAGCCTCAACGGGAAAATGCTCAGATCTGGGCAGGGAGAAAAGGGCACATGTCCCGCTCCTGAATGTGGGTTGTCAGCATTTGATGAATGGTTGACATCATTGTGCGTTTCAACTTGGTCAGGCTGATAAACTGAGAGAAATCGCTGATGGATGGCCACCTTCCTCTGAGATGAGACTAATTTCTCTCCTTGGGATATCGGCATTACAGATTGTAGATTACATTAAATACATTGTGTGTATCACACTGGGGGGATCTATTACCTGTTGGTCCACTGAAACAAGATGGCCTTGACTTTATGCACTGTTTCATGTAATGGCTTGGACAGTGGTTGAGGGATAGACGCGCAGCTTTCGGAACACAGATTGCATTTCGAGCAAGAGAGCCAAATGACAAGGTGCCAGGCACAGAAACACATGAGCTCATGTAAGTGGCAACCCAGTGTGCAGTGAGGCCTCAAAGGTGCCACATGTGCACATTAATGATTAATGGCTTTGTTTGTGTCGACATAAAACATGGGTTGCTTTAAGATTTAGACACCAAAATCATATTTATTCATTATTTATTTATTCTTTCAGACTAGACTGTCTGGGTAATATGGTTTTTGTACACGAAAAATTAGAAAGTAGACCCAAATTAAGGCATGGACTTTCACAAGAATTCAAATGGTACAGGCTTCCACTGAAATATATCATTGTACAACACGGGTTTGAGAATTAAGAATTTAAAAGATGCTTTTAAACACATTTGTCCCTCTAAGAACTCCTTTCTCAAGACTGTCATCTTGGACGTATGGGTCAACTCAATCACAGCTGTCAATTGTATCGTATTCATGTAACCTAATCAATACTTTAGATGGATGATGATTAGGACAGCCTGAGCAAATGGACTGGTGATCAATTACATGTAGGCCAGGTTCATACAGATAGGCTCAGGAAAACCAGATGTGTTCTAAATTACATTTTCACATCTTTGACACTGGCTTTGCAATCATGCATCGCCCGGGGAACATTTTTGAAGTTTCATTAAGAGAATTCTCTTTTCCAACCATTAGAATAACTGGCAAGAACATTATCTTAGGGGTCTCATTTTCACGTTCCCGCTCCGCATATTACAGTCACTGCAAATTTAACCCAAGAGGACGTAACGTTCACTTTCATTTACCCTAAGGGCACGCCTGTTAGGAAGATTTACCATACCTTCCAGTTGCCTGCAATTGATTTGAGGTGGGTCCCATTGGAGTCCAGTAAATGAAATGTCAACATTGTGTGACATGTGATGAAAATTAATGGAATCCCACGTGGGAGAAGAGTCAGCAAGGGGGTAAAAAGCCAGTTTAGCCGAATGTCATGTTTGTTGAGGCAGGAGTGACTGCAAATATTAGAAATTTGTGTCAACAAGAGTTGGTTTATTAAAAATCATGAATATTTGTCCAATTCAACAACTAGAAGGGACAATGAATGTCTTCACAAACAACTGAAATTTAGTTAAAATGCATTATTATTCACAAAGAAAAAAGACAGAAAAAGCATCCCTCAGGAAAAACAAACATTGCAGTTGGATCCAAAAAGATTTAGAAAGGACAGTAGGTGGAAAAAAGGGAAATTCTCACAAACCAGTCACAAGTCCTGTGAGTCCAGTCAAGGTTTTCCCATCAGTCGTCAGCCAACTCCGTCCCAGCAGTCACTGTATTTTAACAAACAATACTGCAAATCAAGGCCGACTTCCTGTCAGTCCTTATTTATTCTTTTCTTCTTCTTCTTTTTTAAATAGGGACAGTGCACAACAATGAAGATAAACATGTAAATATACCATAGGCTAATTTCCACCCGTAGTACACAGAACACAGGTAGCAAAACAAGAAGCAGAAACCAAACAACAAAATCAACTGTACATTATTTGACAAAGACACACATATGACAATACAAAGCTGGCTATGCGATTTTGCTCAAAACAACTCCAGAATAAAGGAACCATTAGACTTAAAGTGCTAAAAAGACGGGAGGTCGTTGGACAAAATAAGCTGTTGAAGTTTGAGTTTTTGTCCATTTTTAAAGAAAAAATGGATGGAAAGTAACAGGATGGAAGGCCTGTTTCAACTCTTTAAAATACAGTCCACATTGGAAAAAGTAATCCATCCAATTAAAGCAGCACCGTGCCTGTAAACTCAGTGAGTGTGTTGTGAGCTTGGAGAGGGCATATTTTGCATGGCTCGCTGGAGTACACCTTTTCTAATCTCTGTCATACACCTTCCTCATCTTCTCGCTGTAATTATGGGCTACATTCGCCATGGTTGATTTGGCTGCCTTGGTAAATCGTATTAAGCAATCCTTCTACTGAATGTTAGCAACAGCACATTGTTCAGGAACTTTCTCTGAAATGCTTTGGTTGGCAACATGCCAGACATGATTATACCAGCACTCTAATTTTCTCACTTTCTTGTTCATGAATGTCAGTTCACCTTGATTTTGGTCTGAAGGTTCTGTCAGCTTGAATCACATTTTTGAGCTGTTTTAGTAGCTGAGACTGTTGAGTTAAATGGAATTCAACAAAAAATACTATTGACAACATTCTCTTTTGTTTCAAAGCTAATGCTCCATGTGTTACGGCACCAATTTTGCCTGTTTAGTTTTCATACTGTTCATTTCCTAATGTCATGTATATCATGGCAAGTTATTTCCAAAATAGCTGAAGTACAGAGCAACAGTGTCTCAAAACACCTTTGAATATTGATGAATAAATTGCAAACATTACCAGTATTGAAAAAGCCAAAGAGAAAGGCTCCATGGATGTGAGGGATATTCATTATATTCAACTCATGAAGACAGGAGATGGGGAAAGGGTCCCCCAGGACTCCACATGCTGATGGTGGTGGAGGAAAGCCAATATAGGTGGAAAACAGAACCGCACTGTTGAATTTCCTGGAAGAATCTCGATATTATGGGGGTAGATATGGGGCGATGGGGAGGTAGAGCAATAAAAAAAGCCTCGAAAGGCAGACTTCCAGCAGCAGCCACTGATGATTGGTAAGATATGATGACATCTGAATGTGTAAGTGTGAAAACTTTGGCCACGTGGGAAATGACAGGAACGACTGCAGCAGTGGTGTGCAAGTTCACACTTAGCAGGAGCTAGTCTTGTACAGTTTATACAGAGTACACTGACATATCCCTTTCTCAGAGTTTGAATCTTTGGATTTGGAGCTAAATTTGCAATCACACAAAAAAATGACCAGTTAATTTCTTTCTGTAGTCTTTTACAACAGGCTGGTAAACAGCTGTCTAAATGTCTTATTCAAAATGCTTTGAGTTTGACTCAAGTGGATAAATGTAGTGGCTGTTGGCTTGTGGTCTTAGCATTGGTGAAAGATCTGTTGTGGACATATTTACCTGGAAGATATGTTCCAAGAAATATGAACTGGCGTCAGCTGTATCAGAAGCTGCCACTGAATCGCCAGTTCGACCAGCCATATGGTCATGTTAACAGTTGTTGAGTCTGAAGGGAGTTGGTACAGCTGCATCAGATGCATCAAGTTGACCATTTACCAAAAGTCAGACAAAGTTTCATGAACATACTCCTCTACAGCTTTCATGCACAACACCAGAATTTGACTAGAGAAGAAAGTAACAATCCACCTATTAAGAAAAACATGCAAAACAGAATAAAACTATTTGTTCATTGAACTTTTATCACCAGCCTCTTTGTGTTACACTCTGTCTCAAATACAATCAGACACACAATGGGTTCAGAGCCATTGAAGGAAATGCACTCAATGGGAACTAACAGGGAACCAAATGGTGCGTCACAATGGACATTGGTTGCCGGCATGGAGTTTAAACTTTCAGCAACAGCACTGTTTTTAAAGTTCCATTTGCTGCTGTTTACGAAAGGGTTTCTTTAAATCCTTATTGCTATCATGTTACAGTGGACTGAGATCTTTACAAAAATGATGGGCTGAGTTTCACCAAGAAATTGTTATAACATTCCTTTTAGTTACTCTTGGAAATCACTCAATAAAAAGATACTGTTGCATTAGGAGCTGTGGTGTCTGAGTCATGGACGATGGCATGCTGAGAGCAATATTGGGGTTTGTCCAATACAACCAGGGTTGGGTTGGAAGAGCCTAGCAGCCTGAATTAATCAGATGTAATTAACATTGCCCTCTTTCGTCATTTCTCAATGGTCCTCTATCTTTCACTTCGACTCTGGTATAATGGAAAATCAGTGGGTTTCATTACCCATTACCCAACAGCCCCATTCATCTCAGGCCAGAAGAGAGGAAAAGTCCTCTATCTGATCAATATTCCAAGAAGGGGGTGAAGTACGGCCAAATATACAATTCAGAGAACAAACCTTAAGCGTTTGTCACGTTGAATAGCAATTATTGTTTGCAGCAGAATTAATGGTTTCAGGTTGTTAAATCATTGATCATTAAAACATTTTTTTGGAAGTGATTCAGAAGTGAGTGAAAAGTGTTGGCTTTTCTAATTACACCTAAAACATTCAGTCCTGCTAAGTTTATAACACACTCAATCAATTCAGGCTCATTGATTGTTGCAAACTAGTTAACAGGCCAAGATTGCATTTTTTCACCAATTTCTCAGACACTGCATAGTTTTCTGTCAAACAGCTATGATATTGTAGTGTAGAAGTTAAACTTCTTTATGTACTGGAGCTGCTTCTGTTGTTAATACTTCAACGACAGGCAGATTGGTGGATTTAATCATTCTTTGGAAGTTGATGAGAATCTGAGGCAAACTGCTTTTAGTTCTGTATTTTCAGACAGTGGTTGTGATAGAGAAAGCACGACATGTTAAATGTATTGCTCTAGGTTTTATAAAGAAAATGGCTAAACATGACCAGGCCTCACATTCTGCAAAGCGACTAAAATCCTCGTCGGTTTGTGCACTACCATGTCCATGTGCAAAATTACAGAGGTTGACTTAAGATCTTTACATCAACTTGAATCAATGATTTGTAAATGTTAATGGTAAAATAGAGGATTCAGATGGAAGGAACTGTAACATTTTAGTGTATACAAGAGAACACAAGAGAAAAGACCCAAATGCAGACCCAGCAACAGTAAAAAGAATACACTGCATGAGGAATCCCAGTAAGTGGCAGGCTCACGTAAAACATTTAAAAAGACAAGGTCGAGGCAAACTAGGGTGAAAAAAAAAATTGTAGTAGTCAGAACAAAGACAACAAATACAATTCTTGACACACGGACAGGGCGCTCAATCACAGGAAGCACAAAAGGTGGTAAGTTAGAAGATACAAGGACAGGTTTACAACAAAATAACAAATGGTAACTGAACAAAATCAAAGTACTTAATAGAAAGATGTTTGTACGGTATTATACCGTATTACAGATTTATCTTACTCCTTTTATAACGTGACGTTAAAAAATAAGCAAAGGGAACTCAGAATCTTAACATAGAGCTTACGGTGTTCACTTACCACCCGGTTCAACTAATTGAGTTTGGGTTGAAAAGTTAACCTTCAGTATTGCAGCACACATGGCTTCAGTTTGATCTCATGTCCATTCAGCTTTTGAGAAACATTCTCCTGCTGTCTCTAATAACTTTAATGGCTTCGTTGAACTAATTTCCTCCTAACTTTATCCAAAACCGTCAGCAGGATCATCAAACACACATAAGTGCAATACCAATTTGCCTCGATGCTTATTTGCAACTTCCAAAATGTGCACTTCTGAACTTCCGGCAATTACTTCAGTGAAATCTATAGTGAGGGAGAGAAAAAAAAAAAAACATCCTCGGATGACGGAAGCTGGCAGAGGAAAAAGCTTCAAGGAGCTCTCAGCTAAGAGTGTGCAGTGACCCATTACTCACGTCTGGCCTTCTCTGACTGCTTGCTACAGCCTCCCCAGTTGCTCATGAACAAAGCTGCGGCTTTTATTACTGCAGGGGTCATTGATAATGCTCCTTTCATGACTGTTTCTGTGAGCAGAGAGCTGCCCCGTGCTCATGAACTATGCAGTTGTTAATTTCAACGCACATTTTGACACACGGTGGCAGGGTTTTAAAGTGTACAATGAAGTTTTCACACCTGCGTTGAGTTTTGGTTGAAATTTTAACTTGGAAGGTTTCGTTCAAGACCTTCCTCTAGACTAGAGGGTGACAACATCAGCCTCCGATGCAGCAGCTAATCCGGAGCTATGAATCAAACTGGCAAAGCCCCTCCTTGTCTCTGCCTCGACCACATAAAGACGGTATAACTGAGTGTAGCATACTGATGCCAGCCCCTGGAGTCTGTCTGCGGCCGTCCAGCTGGACCACTGCCTGGCAGCGCTGCTCGCTTCCTGCCATCGCAGGCACACGGCGCTTAGCGGTGGTTTATCAAACCCACTGTGCCATGAAAGTACGACGGCGTGAGGCCTGTAGATTAAAACCACACATTGCGAGAAGGAAGGCGCAACACTCTGTAACAATAGGTCTGACAAGAGTCATCGCTCTGGGTCAGAGCCAGATGGAATTTTTCGTTTCCTTTTTCCATTTTTCGCTCCCCAAACACTGACGGTTCATCCAAATTTGCTGAGTTTGGTCCCGGCTGTTTGATCTCGCCGTCCCCTGTTTAAACAATGATCCACTGGCAAAAGCGCTGTAGAGTCAGACAGTCCCTATGCAATGCATTTTCGCCGATGTTAAACACAAAGATATGCAGCAGACAAAACACGAGACATTTTTGAAGAGGAAAAAACCGATGCGGCATCTTTTCTTTTTATGTACAAAGTGAACATTTCCAAACAAAAGCCCTCCGTCAAAAGCAAGAAAGGAGCAGAAGAAATGAAAATCTTATTTAAAAAGTTCACAAAGCAGGTGTACACCTTCACAATGTAAAACAGGTATTCACAAAGAAAACTTCCCCCGTCATGCTTCGAACTTTACAGAGTAACTTTAAATCACAAGTTACACTCAGCTCTTTTAGAGAGAACATAATTTACATGATTTTATTCATTTAAGCTCTAGTTGCTTTAAAGCAGTTATATATAGTTATCTATAATTTCTAAAAAAGCTGCAGCTGGGTAGGCGTCAAACAAAAAGTCAAACAACACGCTGCTGAAACGTCGCTTTTTACACTTTCCACAGCAAAAGTTCTCTATAATTATTTAGACTGTTAAGACACCTGGACCAATTTCACATCCATCCCATAATCTATACCGCTTTTCCCGTTTAGGGGTCGCTGGGAGCTGGAGCCGATCCCAGTGGCCAATGGGCGAGAGGTGGAGTTACACCCTGGAGTGGTCGCCAGTCAATCATGTCATCAGTGTCGTCTGAGATTTAGAATAGACGCCTTTATTGAAAAGCCTGCGTTACGAAATGAGGGGTCTGAGTTTGACCAGGCAGTTTTATAAAGTGAGTTTACTTACAGTATGTACTAATTTTAAGACCCTATGATGTGGCATCATTTTTTTTAAAAGCTCAACCCTTAAAAACCCTTTGCATTCTCCTCAGCAGCACATTCTTACTCTCCAAAACCAGGAGGGAGCTGAAGAAAATGAAGTCGTTACGCAACACACAGGCAGCTCTTTTAGCTCCTGTGCGGCGGCTAACTCCTACGAGTCGTGCCGGCTCATATGGGAGTAAACAGATCAATAGGCCCACCTGAGAGATGGATGCTCACCTCCTCCGAGCAGCTGTGATCAAGCAGACTCTACAAAGCCTCTCTTTCAGCCGCGGCCTAATGGCGCTAATGGGCAGCAAAGCTCTCTGAAACCCCTTTATTACACTGATTAGGCCAACAACCTGAAATATAATGGCCTAATCTGATTATGAGATGGACACAGCTGAGCACAAGAGGGACAGAATAGAGCACGAGGGAGCAGATTCATAACGACGGGCCTCTTTTGTGCATGAGTCTAGAGGCTAACTCACAAAGAACCCGGCCGTGCACTCGTGTCCAAGTGTGCTAAAATGTCACGTGTAAGAGGTTTGTTGTCATATGAAGTGTTCTTGAAAGCTAAGCCACTTCCAAACGCACTGCTGAGACTGACGGGAAACTGTGCACAACTGATAGGAGGACTAGCCGTATAGCCAGAAACCCCCCCGGAGGCTTCATGGATTGAGTTGTTTTCAAATGTAGGTCACTGTGACAGCAAATTATCCTTTTTTCCTCATAGCTGAAATTAGCTTAGACCTTTCAAAGATGCCCCGCAGATTTGTTTTACCTTCAGTTTCTCAACATATGCATTGTATGCATCCTTGAGGTCTTAACGTTTCCTTCCTGGAAATCTATTTGCATTTTTTATAAATGCATTGTTAACATGCTTGTTTATCCTATCATGGAGGATGCCGTGGTTATGACTTATACTGCAGCCTGTCAGCGGGGGGAACTCTGAATCTTTTGGCTTCAGTCCTGAGCAGATGTGTTTCTCTGTCCATCTTAATATACAATCTTTGGTCAAAAATTGTGTTATAACCAGCAGCAGTTATGTGTATTGTGTCCCACATACAAAACAAACAAAACAGGGACTCACCCATAAAGTCATGGCAACAGTTTAGGAAAATCTTTAAAGCTGTACCTTCAATTTGAAGATCCATTCAGCGTCTTGGAGGTATACAATCAGTAGGGCCCGACCGATATGGGATTTATGGGGCCGATACTGATATCGGGGAGGGGGGAAAAAATTAGATACCGATATATCGGCCGATATTTTTCTTTCATCTATGAAATCTGTTGAGATAGATATACATTTATGTATTTATTGCATTGATCCATCAAATGCAGTTACCAAACACTTAGACTTATACAAAGACAAGATGGTCACTCAACTGGAAATTTACTGCGCGTGTACGGTGCATCACCTCTTCTGTTTCTAGGCTCAGTTGATTTGAGACAAACCACTTGAAATCCACTTCAGTCGATGTTTGAGCTGATTCGGTCATGTGAAAGGGTGTGTCACCGTTCACACTATGGATTGCTTCATTTCTCAAAATATGTCGTTTTTTTCTGATTTAAAAAATAAAAACATAAGACTAAAATAATTCCACCTCAGCAGTGAAATTCATCATGGGATCCAGGCCAACCTAAAATCAATCATTTCCCCAGGGATGAAACCTGCAGTGATGGATACCACCCCCCGGCTCGCTGTGAGACAAGAGTGCCACTTTGTACGAGCGTGTGCGCGTGTGCGTGGACTACACTTCATTTAGCACTGCTCCACGGGGGAGCCAGGGGAAATCACACGCAGACACGGGGAGAGAATAAACAAACAAATCAAAAGCATTAAACCAAGCAAACACAACACAGGAGGCTTTCTTTTTTTTTTTTTTTCTGGAGGACCGTTAAAACCTCCATTATCCACCTCAAATTAAATGTCTTCTTTGATAGACTCCTTTCATTCTGCAGGGAGGTGCAAACATGGTACGCACAGGTTGCAGAAGAGGATAAACAAACTGGGTGCCAATAGCAGTGGCTTAAAGCAGATAAAGAGGATATTAACTATAATCTTATCTCATCACACGGCTTCACATTTTTTATATTGAGGCAGAAAATTACGCCGTCGTCAAATCCTCGCAAACAGACCTTCCTATGTATTTATATTTTTATGAGCGGAATAAGGAATAAATAGAGCACAAATGTTCCCACTTTAAACCTTCTTCAGTGTATAAATGCATCTCTGCGCACGCTTGGTCGTGCATTCTATATTTGTGTGACCCCGCCCACCATCTTCCAGCTGCAGGCACTCAGTCTTTAGATGATCCAATAAGATTATAAAAGCTACCTACAGAGCTCACAGAAGGTACAAATCTAGATCGACCAGCGCTACAAGCCGCACATTTCATTCATAGAAGACTCATCAAATGTCAGGTTTACAGCCCGATTTCTGATCGTAGAAACTCTCATTCAAGTGTTAACATAAATAAATGCACAGGGTATCAAAGGAAATGATGGAGTTAGATTAAAGTTAGCAGTTCCACACATGCAGCATTGATATAAAGGAAAAATGGTCTTCATGGCGTCAGACTCTGTTGCTTCGTCCGCCTTTTTCCCCAATGTTCTTTTTATCATGCCTTGCCCCCTTAGACAGCTGCCATTATATCTGACTTTTCCAGTTTTTAAAGGAATCACCTTTAAACGCTTTCATCTGTTTAACGGACTGATTTGTAAATATTTGCTAGAGCGTGTTGGATGGCACTCGTTGGCGGATAGAAGAAAGTGAGTCACGGCGTTGGGTTTACTTCTTGCGCCGTGAAGAGTCTAAATTTATCTAAATAATGTTCTCTAAGTGTATATATACTATTTGTCTTTGTGTAAATAACTCGATGAGCGATGCCTCTGAACTCTGTGGCTTGTATAATCCAATGAGCTCACCGAATGACTGAGTGCGCTCAGCTGTGGTGGTGGTGGGTGGAGTCAGCGTTGATGTATTTTGCCCACTTAAAGGACCTCTCTGCTTTGCTAACAATAGTGTCAAAACTATAGTGGAAATGTTTGGGGGACTGCAGACCATCTCTTCTTCCGCGTGGCAGCTCTTTAGCAAACCGATCTCAAAGACGATTCTAAAGCTTGGTTGCTCTCTTTTTTTTTTTTAGACCTGTGATTCTTTCTGTTTTTGCTCCACTTCCATCCAACACAAGCTCCTTCTGAAACACATACCGGAGTTTAGCTTTGCTTGTGCAGTTTGGAGCTCAGACATGACATCTCTTTGAGTGCAAATACTGTAGATACAATGTTCCAGGTTGACATTTGAGTTGAATGGAAAGACGATGGCTATAGAAATGGTGAAGGTTAGAGTCTAAAAATAGGCAAGAAAAGCCCTCAATGCATCTGTATGGCATATAGGAAGGAGCTGAACTAATTTAAACAATACGCACTGTTGTACAAGATGCTTAGGTCTATCTGTAAATAAAATTGTCTGTATCTGTGTGATGCTTTTTGCATTTGATTGAATAGAACCTTAAAGTTTGCGGACTTCATTCAATAGCAAGGATTAAAAGAAAATGGGGAAAATAATTATAATCCATTGCTGTGAAAGATACAATGGGGCTGACCAAACTCAACGTAGTGCAATCCTCACTTTCCCAGAGTTTCATCATTTCTTCTTCTGCAGAAACAACTTTATGTCTTTTAAAACCAAATAAAGAAACGATGGCTAACAGCCTTAGAATGAAAAAGCCTGCCATGCGGACATTATTACATTGCAGCATGCCGTCTGAATCCCTCGCTTTCTTATGGCTTATTGGTAGTCTATATGCGTATTATGCAATTTAATGACATGACCGATGTGTGAACAGTCAGTAAATGAAAATGAAACAAGATTAAAACAGCGAGTCGTACTCAAATAGGAGGTTTTTCATTCTGATCAGCATGGAGGGAATGCTGCGTTCTTGTAAACAAGTGCATAAAAACAGGATTTTCTGAGTAGCTGTGCAGCACATTGCTCACTTTCCCTCTTTTCCACCATTATACAGTGGCTGTCTGCTCTCTCCTTCTACTTTCACCTTTTCTGTTTGACTGGCGTCGTGATTGCAGCTGAGGCAGATTTTGAATCTATTCCCCAGAGACAAGGATGTTCTCGCCCTTTTCACTCGGGTCAATTATCCTTTTTTGTGTAACCGGCAGTCATCTGAATCACATTACAACAAAGGGGATCAAAATCAGCCTTTTTCTCTCCGTAAATTATAGACCGCGATGAAGTTGGAAGCATAAATGTGGGATGAATTCGCTGGAAACTAATCTGAATCTGTCATCGTCACTGTCACATTTTGCGTAGGCACTCTTTAACACTCGGAAAGCTGTGCTCAATCTCTGTAAGAAGCTAAGTTTTGAAGAGGCTCCCTTTGGATTTATTGAGGTTAGATTTAGCCCATTAGACGGAGCATGGGAAGAAGCTTTATCCCATTTGTAAAAAGAATCACTTTGGACTGAAAAAAGGTTTTAGCATTTATTATTAATGTCGAGGTTTCTGATCCCAATTGTCCATGAAATCATTCTTCTTGCTTTGCAATACTTTGCTTTTAACGTCCTTTTCTTTGCAGCTACGGTTGTTGGCTCGTCCAGTCAGAAACCTTTTATTCTTGCTTTAATAGCTTAATGAAAGAAAAGCTTATAAATCAAGATTTGGAAACCAATCATAAGTGCATTGTAGAGGTCCCAACATCAATTTAAAAAGGCAGTCTTTGTACCATGGATCAGCTGTTAATGTGGCATGAGCGGCCAGGCTGATCTACTGAAAAGCCTTCTACGTTTGTTGCCATTGTCTGTCTATTTGCTCACGCTCTGGCTGTGTCTACCTTAATGATCGTTACTTCCCAGCTTGTAATAATGCCTTCAATAAATCCAAACTATCTTCATTAACGTCAGCATAGCCAATCAAGATAAGGGGGAAAACACACTGAGGGGCACAACACAATACAAACAGAACAGAGGAGCGCGGCAAACAAAGCCTGTGTTCCTGCAATTCAGGTTTTCAGTGTGTAAACTCATTATACACCGATTACGTTTTTACGACTCTGAGCAGCTTTGGCATCAGTGAAATTTCCGGTCTTGGAAAAAAATATAGAAGGATTGGGTTATGTTTACTAACTTGAAAATACTCAGAAACTATTATCATCAATCTGTCTGACGTTTTAGATGCCCAATTCCCAAATGTGCATAAAAGGAGAAAATCAAGCGGTGCTCGTCGTTTGTTGTGCCTGTTTTGGAAGGGTGTGGGCGTAACAGCGATGATGATATATCAAGAGCAGTAAATCCATATCTGGCAGCTGTGACTCTGTGAACATCAACATCCCATTTTTTAAAAAACATTTTTTAATACCAAATGGGCTGATTTCCCAGTGTGCTTGTTTCGATGCCTGTGGTGCAGGATGACGTTACGGCAGTCACAGCCGGGATAAAGTGTGAATACATGTGTTGGAGGTAGACAGCTCATCAGGATGAGTGACGAGTGTCGGGGGGGGCAGGAACACTGAATACAACTCCAATGTCACGTAATAACTCATCAAGTTGAAATCATTGATTGAGTTGAACCTCCGCACATAAAAAGACATTTAAATGCAGAGCTGCGGCTGTAGCATGTCTAGTAATGTGCAATAATCTTGTTTGGAGAACTGTTACCAGAGAATGAATTAACTGAGCGCTGAAAGGCACTGAGACACTTAATGGCACATTAACTTGGCCTATTAACATCATTTGGGTGAATGTGTGCATATCCATCTAATCATAAACAATAGGAGGGTTTATGTTGTAAATAAAAGAGGGGTTTTGGATGTTTAAAGCCTGAATTCAAAGACAATGATGGTAGAGAATGTTTTTTTTTTCTTTTTTTGTAGAGGCTTGGCCGAATATGGTTCATTCAATTTAACTGGAATTTATAATTTATTCTTCAGAATCAATAGATGACGGAAATACTACAGTCGTTGAAATATGTTCGTATCTGTGAAAATGGGTCAGGTTGGACTTTAACAAAAGATTTTGGCTGCAGGCGACACTTTTCTCCAAAAAATGACCAATTAACAGAATCCAACCTGACAGCTCATTTCCTTGGGCTGATTTTCCTTTGCGTGCTCTAATGTCAACAAAATCGCCGCCATCAGTGTCAGGTCTGCTAATGAATGTGAGGTTTGAAGGGATACGATTGGCTCCGGGCACAATGTTTTGATGATATGTTAAGGTTAGGTGCATTTTCCGTCGCTCCAGCAAATTTGAAACACCAATTAGCCATGTTCCAATGATGGAGAGTGGCTTTGGAGCACAAAAGTCCAGTGGCATGCTCTCCCCCCTGTAATATAAAGCTGTCAGTCAGAGCACAAGGGAATGAGATAGTGAAAGCTAGGGGAGGACAAAGTAAGAAAGGCTAATTACATAGCTGACACCTTTTGCCTTCTAACATCCTTTTACAAAAGTATTTTTTTTTCCACATCTCCATAGTAATTTCACAATGACAGAAGGCTTTGTTTGGGGTGTGCATTGTTGTGCAAACCTTTTTTTTTCTGTTCTGTCTGCCCATTGTTTTGTGAAATGGACAGAAATGATAGGGGACATGTATCGAGCAAACCACAATATTGGCAGTTTGTTATTCCCATTGCAATACTGAGGGAAAAAAGTGCATGTCTGTGCTATCAATCCCACGTGTCAAGACCTACAAAAGGAAACAGATGGTGTAAATAAATCAAATTCGATGCGGGAGCACATCTCTTGTCTATCAAAATGCTTCCTGTATTCTCCGGCGTGCAGCAGAATCAGAATGTCTCTCGCGGCGAGCAGGGCAGCTCTCCGTGTGTGGTCCTGCTTTTCAGATACGCCAAAGCCCTGTGGTCAATATTTATCTTCTAAACGTTCACAAACATCCTCAAACTAAGCGGTAACCGTTAAGGATGGTTATTCCAGGCAGGGCAGCCTCTGGAGGCAATGCAAATAATTGGAGTGCAAATAGTGAAGCTGTAGTATTTAATATACAACATTAATAATTGATGACAACAGTTTGAAGTATAGCTTGTGTTCAAGGGTTGGAAGCTTATTATAGAGTTACACTTTGAAGAAAGTTAAAAAGTGGACTTGGAAGGGATTCTTTCAGTTTTGCTAACATCCAGTCTTTAAAATCCCAGGATTAGAAGTTATGGGAAAACTGTCAAAAAATCATTGTAAATCCCTTCTTAAAAGGGCATTGAGGTGAAATAAAAGGTATCACTTTACTCCACTACTAATCTCTTCATCTGAGGATTATCCAAATGCAATGACAAGGTAATCATAAGGAGAAAGCCACATAAGTAGATCCTGTCGAAAACATTCCTGTCTTGAGTGACACCCAAAGCTTGACAGGCCATCAGGTTTGAACGCTTTAAGTTTTGGTCATGGGCGCATCTGTTGTTTGGATCAAGGTTGACGTTTGTGGACGAGCATCTGTCAGCTTTATTTACGGCGACACCACACTTGGCTTCAGAACGCAGATTACTGCCAAGGATGCTGATGGCCACTTGTGACCGGCTGTGGCACATTGTGTTCCCCGTCTTATCAGACCTCGCTGAAGTCGCCTCTTTACGAGTGTGAGACAGATTCCCCGTGTCTCTCCGCGAGTGAACAACCGCGGAGAGCCTTCATACACGAGTGCTTCTTGGACTGCGAGTCCCACAACGCTCCAGTGAAGTAGACAAGTTTGTCATGTGCTGCGTTCATGTGCTCCTTCAGATGATCCCGTTCACAGAGTTGAACAGTTGCTTTCTCTGACTTCGTTGTGTTTGAAAATTTGAAGTAGTGGTATAGACACATCGTAATTGTTACAATTGTGATGAATTGTATTGCTAAGAACTAAAAATATATATTCAGCTTTATTCGGTAGGACAGAGGAAAGAGTAGGAAACTTGGGAGAGAGAGTTGGGAAAGACATGTGGGAAAGAAGCCATAGGTCGGACTTGAACCTGGATCGCCTGCTTGGAGGACTTTGAACACCATACAAGGGGAACGACCTAAATGATTGGCCATCTGAGGGACGTTGTATGTCAATTTCCCCAATTGGAAACGTTCTTTTCTGATTATTCCGGCACCACTCCAATGCGAGGATTGGCTTTCCGTCTCTTTGTTTTCAAAGATCGTGTGAGAAAAGAATTCAGAGATGAGAAATTTCACAAAACTAGCAAAAAACTTGAAAGCTCATCGAGTACTTTACTCCAATGGCCGCCGCAGAATAACCTCGCTGAATTGTCTTCTAACTCATTGTATACGGTGATGGAAATTATTGTCTGCCTTACTGTTATATATGAGGTGATCTAGAACAGATATTGTAAATATAGCAACCTGTCCAAGGGCAACATGGCTCTGCTTTTTATCACTAAACTCTGAATCACAGGAGACGCAGTATTCGAGGGGGGGGGGGGGGGGGGGGGGGGGGGATGGGCAGAGAAATACAGAAACAATGAAGTGGAACGAATCCAACAGGCACCCGCTTTATCTCTCTCCCTTCGCCTTCCCTTGCCTTTTTTTTTTTTTTTTTTTTCCATTTATGCTATCTTTGTCTATCTTAATGAGCAGCACAGCTTTCTATCCAGGGATGGTGCCAGTGTGATACATCACAGGCGGGACACATGCAGGGGGGAACGAGGACAGGACAGGACAGTCGCAGGGTGACGCCCGATGCTGGCAGAGCGATTAAGAGTGCTTGTGGAAGGCATGCTGATTCAGAGTGCGAGCAAAAGAGCACCACCATGTTCATGCGTGAGGGCAGATTGCACCCGCCATTGTCCTCAGACATAAAAATGTAAGAAACTCCTTAAGTTCCAAGTCCAAGTCTAGATAAGTTTGAGTCAAGATCATAAAGGGACGAAGCCAAGTAATGACCAATGGAGAAACTCTAGATTTGTCGGCTGTGGATCAGTGGTCGAGTCGGTCATCTCAATCTGAAGGTTCGGGTTAGAGCCTCAGCTCCTGTAGTCCCAAATTGCTCCCTAACAAAGCCATTGGTATATGAATGGAGTTAGTAAGTGTAAGAATGTGTGTCAATAGGTAACTGTAACATAAAGTGGAAAGACAATTTAAGTGGTTTGCAGGCTACAAACAGTAAGTACTAATTATCGTCTGCGGTCCCCCTTTATCATCTTATTTGAAGGTTTGCACTGAATGTCGGAAACCTTTATGATCTCCTGTAATGGAATAAACAGCATCATACAGCATTCAGTAAAATTACTTTTTTCGACGGATAGAAACAGCGGTGGGCTTTTTCATAAAAGCCCTCTTGAGACTGGACTAGAGACCCTAATGAATCTCAAGTATTACAGCCTGGGTACCTGTAATATCATTACTTTTTCTTGGCAGATTCTCATCTGCTGAATACTAACTAAATGTGCTCGACACCTTTTGTGAGACGCATTTGAACCTTTTGGGAGTGTCACACCGAGAGTGACATTAACAGGCTTATGTTCTCCACACTTAACACACTCTAGTCCGAGGGTTAGCTCTTAATTGCTCATCGGCCTGAGTTGAAAATGTCTGGTCATGAAGTCGGTCCACACTTAGTGGCATGATCAGAAGCACTCGCTGCACAAAGTCTGGGAGTTCACTTGCATAACACGATCTCATTATTCAAAGGCAGGGCATTATAAGCTTGACCTTTCCATTGGTCTTTTTTTCCCCTTCTCTTAGTCGGGCTGTCTCAAACTCTTCAACAAATCAAAAATGTAGTGTGTACTCATCCACCCCTTTCCCTCTACATTCCCATACTGTGACATCGCACACATGCTCCGTGGTGGCGGCTAAGAGCAAGGTTTAATTGAACAAACCAGGGAGAGGATGCCCCAGAGCAGCACCGGCAGGGCTCTGCTTCACCTGCGTGAGGCGATTACTGAGCCCACTGCATAAACGCACGGGCTCGGGCGGAGGGTGCATCCATGTCGACGCCCTATGTGAAATCAGTAATGAGCCAGCAACTGCCAGGAGAAGCTCACAGGCCAGCTCATTGCCATGCATAGTATGAAGAGGCAGGGACAGAAGGGGAGTCCCAGAGGCGATATAGAGACGGAAACCGGCTATATTGTCATTCTAACGGCAAGTGTACATAACATGGGGAGATCTGATATAGCAACAATAGGGTAAGACACCATATCACTTCTAGATGTCACAAGGGGCACGATAACGTTCCATGGCCAAGTAAAGATTAGTACTGTAGGGGCTCCATTTCCCTGGATTTATCTGAATCACAGCCTGAAATGCAGCAGGTCGGTTGAGGATGCACTGTGAAGAAAGGCGTTCGCTGTATCGTGCAACAACAATCATCGATGTTGTATCCCTGCCCACATGAGACGCATGTTAGATAATCAAAAATGGGTGTATTTTCATGGGAGAAGAAATGGAAATGTCAATACACTTATACAAGCTCAAAGGATCTCTGCATGCAGCGTGTTGGATCAGTACACTTTTTTTTTTTTTTTTTTACGTTATTCCATTGCACAGCATTTAGCCTAGCACAAATATGCAGGCTGTCGGTTGCTGGCAATGTCCTGCAGCATTTCACCAGAGAAATGACTTGCCTGCCAGCTGTTGCTTAATACGTCGGTCAGTCTGGTTATAGCTTGTTTCAGTGCTGCTGCAGTAAATTTCCTTGCATGCCCTGTGAAAAATGTTTGTCATATATCTGCTAACAGAGACACCTGGGGTGATCTCCATGAGAAAAACATAAAAGAAGCCATGTCTTTATAAGCAGCATTGTGTTTCCAGATCTGCATCTGGGTTTAGTTTCTATTGTTTATGTCTCATGGATGAATGGGAATTTTAATTCGAGGTCAAGGTCACTGATATTTCGTGCAGAAAGTGGTCTCAAAGTTGATTTATAATGAAACAAAAACTATCCATTGAGATTCCCACTAATGAAATTGTACTAGTTGGGGTAACAGCTCTTACTGCTGTTTTCACTCTTGAGAAGCAATTATGATTAGAAAAATGGAAATCTGCTAATTAAAGCCAAATCAACAGAGGATACACTGTGCAGGGTTTCTTCCATTGTGGGGAAGTTATTTGTTCAAAATGAAACATTAAGTGTGAAGTGAGAGGCGAGATAGCGAGCGTTGGAGTAGGAAGCGTGACGGCGTTTTTTCAAGTGGTAGCGGCTGTGGGGTCTCTCGGTATGACAGGAGAAAATTGACTCGTCTACCTTACCTTCCCAGCTTGCTTGAGGACTTTTTTTTTTCATCCACCACTGGCTGAGCTCCAGTGTTTTTTGTTTTTTTTTTGCATCCCAGAAGGCGTGTGATATTTCTAGACAGCGTGGCTTTGCAACTGTTGACAACAGTTAGAAGTGTATCTGATCTTTCCATTGACCTGTATCCGTTCAAAATATGTTGAATTGGCTCTCGTGTGCTATTTCAATCCGTGCATAGCAGGAAGCTAAAATGTGCTTCTTGTAAGTCCAGCCTCAAAACTGTTGCATAACAGAGTGTTTGGTTGTATGTGGCAGCTTTATGTGAATCAGGGTCGATGGATGGGGCTGGTTTTGCAGATCGGCAGAGGTCATATCTGACACTGTCATTTTTCACAGATGGTGCGGAGGCTGCCAAAGCAAAGCAGCTTGAATATCAATAGGTTGATCTCTGAGCATTCTTCCAAGAGGTAGGGAGAAGGGGGTAGC
The DNA here is from genome assembly GCF_963584025.1 of Labrus mixtus. Lineage (NCBI taxonomy): Eukaryota > Metazoa > Chordata > Actinopteri > Labriformes > Labridae > Labrus > Labrus mixtus. The sequence continues at coordinate 16,900,275 of NC_083633.1, read as the reverse complement.
TTCAGAGAGGGCACCTTAAAACGACATTGCAATGTTGAAGATAATTTGCGGTAAATCAGTGTGGATATAATTTCTATGAAGTGGCCTTTAAAGGTCATCGGGGAAGAAATACGAGCCTCTAGCTGTCAGGACTCAAAGACGATTCATAAACGGAAATAGAGAAGGAGTGGAACAGTCGATTGGTCTTTATTGGTTTGACTGCATCAGGACTGCAGCAGAAGATGTAAAAAGAGTCTGTATTTTCTACCCTCTCTCGCCGTGTTCTTAATCAAAATGTGTGCACACACAAAAGACAGGCAAATTCTCCAGTGTACATTTTGATCTCATTCCCCTCACTTGGCGCACACTGACACATGGCCACCCACAGTTTCTCGGGGGAATCTCTGGGTAGTTGACTGTTTGCAGATTATCACAGCTTGTTTTTCCACCTGCCTGAATGCCATTTCCTGCTCGTTAATTCTCCATTAATGTCTCTTGCTTCGCGTCCACTTAACACAAGTACTGCCAGAGAGGCCTGGCTATGAGAGGCTTTGTCACACCTGTAAAAGAAGTGCGGTTTTCCTGTAATTAGCTCCTCTCGTGCATAATGCTATTGTCTAACTTTTAATGAGAGGCCACTGTCAAGTTTCATAAGGGGTTTTTTTGTAGTCCACGTGGTAATCATGTTGGAGTATTTGCGTGCCACTGTCACCCTGGGCAAAAAGCTCCCAATAGATAAATTAACCCAGAATTATGGGCGATGTTAGGGATTCTTCAAAGATCTACTTGGTTTCAATGAAAGTTACCTTATTACTGAACAGGAAAACTAGGGGGGGGGGGACTTCCAAAGGGGGATTTAGATAGAACCTCTGCTCCTTTTAAAGTTGAAAGGAGAAAGTTGTTCAGTTGGTATTCCCCATGGTACCATCCCCCTGGGCCACTTCCCAGGTTGATATCCAGGAGAACGCTTTTATAAAATTTGCTGGAGGAATTACATCACTTTTCTGGGCCCGGACCCCCCCCCACTCCCGCATTTTCATCCAGTAGGAGCTTGAGGTTTCGGTTTGAAGAGGATGTCTGGCCTTCTTTGTTTGAAACCCACTACCACAATGATCCAGTACCCGAGTAAACCACTGCAAATGTGTGAATAAAAAGTCCTCTCTCTAAATATGAACAATTCATCTCCACAGACATCTGTAAAGCTCTATCCCTAAGAGTCTGATCCTCCTGAGACAGTGACGAGACCTCGAGGAAATTAATGGCCAATTTGTAATTATACTTCACTGGCTCAAGATGCAGATCATTTTGTTGAAATGTTCCATCAGAACACTGAGACGGTGTGTTGGCCCGATGGTTATCAGAACCCGTTTCATTTCCTGCCGAAACCTTTCTTCCAATATTTGTATGCATGTATGTGTCCATGTGCACTTCAGAGATTTGCCTGTTATCGCCTTTGAAGGACAGCCCTACTGGACTGTCATTTACCCATACTTAGGATAAACTAAGCCAATATTTACCAAAGCAGGTAGTTAAACTGACAGAGTTCAAAAAGTTGCAGGAGATTGTCTCGTTGAAGAAAAAGACTTCCTCTTTGTTTACCGGCCTTAATTGATTTGTCACAGTTTCATAACCTCTCCACACTGTCAAAATAAACCTTAGAACTTGTCACAAAACTGCCATGTGAATTTATTTTATCTAGGAAATGGCAGCGGCTCATGCTTTGGATGAGCAAGGGCAGCAGCGAGTTTGTTAAACTTACTTATATCCATTAACTGTGATACCAGTGGGAGGAGTGCTGAATGGATCTGAACCCCCTGTGGAGCAGTTCTACTGCAGCAATGATAGGTTTTGCATTCCAGTCATGCTTCTCTGCAAACAGCAAGTAAACGAAGGCCTAACCCTGCATGCTCCTGTGGAGACAGCCAGCAATGAAAATGCATGTAATCATTGAAAGCAGGGGGCATGTGCCCTGGGCTTTACCTTGGATCAGTGCTCAGAGATGGAGAATGGGAATCTGGACACCAGGGAGGCAGCCAAATGTATCGGTTCAAGTGCAACCACAGCCGCCACATTTGAAAACATTGTTTCTGATATTTTTTGCTAAAAGCATACAGTAAAGCTGACACATGCTGTTGTCTGTCCTTGACAAAACTGGTGACCTGTGTAAGTGGCTATTTAGCATTGCAAAACGAAAATAGCATCTATTATAGTTCATACAAAAGAACTACAATATCAATCAATGGTTCTCACTTAGTTCAATATGTTTTTTTGAGGTTTACTCAGAAGTGATTTGACCATCCTGAGGTCCAGTACAAAATACAATGTGGACACATGTTGAGGAGAAAGGGCAAGGTTTCTGCTTCCCAAAGGGCATAAGCAATTTTCAGCTCTAGTGAGCCAGCTCCTGCAAATATCTAAGTCGAACACAGAGCAATACTCAAGCTCATTTATTCACATCCTCCCAATGGCAGTCCCTGACTTGTCATTGTTTTTGTCTAAAGTACAAAACAAAGAGAGCAACTTTGAGGAATAGAATTCAACTCAGTGCAAGTCATAGTATGGTAAAACTCTATCAATTACTTTACATCAAGTCTTGTATGTATGCTAATGTATTAAGATGAGTGATAAGACACATCTGAATAATAATCACTAAAGATAAAGATGTGTCACTCATCCTCTGATTGGGCTCCATCTGATGCCCTTGCACTGGCTGCAGTAGTAGTAAGAAATGCAGGCAGGCTCTTTGATTGATAGCTATGCTAGAAGTGCCACTGCTGCTCTCCCCAGGCAATGGCAACTGCACTCCTGCTCAGCAGGCTGGGGTGCCAGCTTTCTATCAGTCAACTCTGTGGCAAAGATGTCTTCCTTCAGTTCAGTGCAACTTCCCTACCATTGCCTTTTCGAAGTGAGATTAGATGAGGACGTTTAAGATGGGATAGTAGAGGCAAAACAGTTAGCTAAAGTTTGATGGGTAAAATAAAATTCAAAACTGGCTTTTTTTTTTTTTTTTTTTAATAGAAGTGTCAGTTCACAATAGGCTTAAGCGAATATGACTCCACCCAGAAGCTTGAAAACCAAGTCCAGGCTCCCCTAAGACACCATGGGTAGACTTAGATTTGAGCATCTTTAGTTGACTCTAGCTGGGGCACGCCTTCCCCTGTGTCATGGCAGAGATTTCAAGTGGAAAACAAGGCTTATGGCAGCTGGCGGTTGACAAAGGGAGCAGTTGGAGTTGACTGCACCCACTGTGCTATGACCATCTTTACTGATCTACTTCACCTTACTAATCCACTTGTTACAAATGTGTCCCATTTGTATTGTGATGTTTTTTATTTTTTTTATATATAAATCACTCGTCTTAAACATTTTATGGGGATTAGCCCAGCTTAGCTCCATGGCTAATGCAATGATTAGGGATTTCTGGCACAGAAGATAAGTGAATGTTCACTAGTTACTCAGCAACTGCACTCAACTGTTTAAGACTTTAAGCCGAAAGTCTTGGACAAGGCGGTGTGTCATCCATTACACTTTATCAACCTTGGTTACACCACGATACATCAGTTTCACATTGTCCTGTTTCATCAGGTAGTTGGCTGGTAAGCACATAAGGAGAGCTCTAGCTTCAATGTCAAGAATCTTGACCTAGCTCAAATGTATTTGATCTTTCTTTTGAGTAACACAGTGAAACATCCAAAAGCTTGTGATTTACAGACTGAATATCTGCAATTGTAGTGGTGGTGTATGTTCACCAAAGAAGAACCTTGATGAAAAAAAGGTGTAGCACTTGAAGGCTGATGATATTTATGCCAAATTGATAAGTGCAAAGCCACCACGTGTGCTATAAAATCTGACCTACAGCTCCCAAAAGAGCTCCAATAGTCGTGGCAGCCCCCGAGCAGACAAATCATATTACTCGTACTATCAAAGTTCTGTGAAACGCAGAACTGAGGAGTGTATAAATCAAAGCAAGGTCTACAACACAGGCATGTGTTTAAGGTTAAAAGCGAGAAGCAGTGGGTCACTTGGGCATCAAAAGAATTTTATAGCGCAGTATGAAGAGAATTCTTAAGTGCAAGTTGGAAATGGACCTTTGAAGATAAAATGTCAGCTGCAATTTGGTCAATAATTCCTTTTAAGGTTTTTATTAAAGTAATGGTAAAATGAACTCCGTGTGTGGGGTATATAATTACTTTCCCCCCTTCAAATGTACGTGCTAGCATTACAAAGCAAAACAAAATGTAAGTACTAGCAGTGGAAGAAAGAAGCTTTTTTTGGGATGGTCCACATTCATCAGAAAGACATGTATGACATCATCAGAAATGAGTTGCCAGTGTCTCAGTTTAGTATCCGTGGGGTTTTGTTAATGCTGGTTTAACTTGTAATAAGTATTAGTTTATAGGTATAATGATAGTTATCATTGTCATGTCCTCAATTGACTTTTTGCCTAATTTCCTCCCATATAATTTTTCATCAGTCATTCATGTGCGCTTGGATTATTCAATCCCTTTTCATTTTTTTCATAATGAAGCAGGTGTCTAATGGGGGAGATGTTATTTACTCAGTGATTATGAAAAATATCTGTGCCAAATATCTAGACTTGTAATTACCAATCTAATTGGCGTACAGCCCAAAATTGTCACTGTTATATGATGAATTGCTTTTGGACCAGCTTAAAAGCTGATGTAACAGAAAAAAGGTCACATTGCTCACACGGATGGCTTAGCGAAGCTTGTATTTATATTTTCTAAAGTACCTTAGGATCAAAATTGATATCATTGCACATCATTATCTATAAAAAGACAGCACTGGATCTTTTGTAGCATATCGAATATGTTATTCTGAATGTTGATGGAACTAATGCGTGTTAAAGTGCTGCTGATGGCCTCAGTATTTCTATTTAGATCATTATATTTTCTGTGCTTATTCAAATGGAATACGGTAAGAGTTCTTTCTGAGTTGAGAGAAAAGTGACATTTTCCTGAATAAGAACACCAGCATAACTGTGCGATACCAACGACTCCATTGTATACATGTGAAAGCAAATCCTTGCACCTCATTACAGATCTTCTCTCTCTGTTCTCTTTTGTAGGTTCCATCTGAGTAGGAGGTGGCAACAAAAGACCAAATGCCATGGATGTATTCAATTTCACCTACTGGAATGCCTCCGAAGGCAATGACACAGAAGTTGCCGCAGAGAGCGAGAGCCCCTACAAAACCGTGGAGGTGGTGTTCATCGTGTTGGTGGCCGGTTCCCTCAGTTTGGTCACCGTCATTGGAAATATCCTGGTCATGCTTTCCATCAAAGTCAACAGGAACTTACAGACCGTCAACAACTATTTTTTATTCAGCCTTGCATGTGCTGACCTAATTATCGGACTGTGCTCGATGAACTTGTACACAGTCTACATAGTAATAGGGTACTGGCCCCTGGGGCCTGTGGTGTGCGACTTGTGGTTAGCCTTGGACTATGTCGTCAGTAATGCGTCTGTCATGAATCTACTCATCATCAGTTTTGACAGATATTTCTGTGTCACCAAGCCCCTCAGCTACCCTGTCAAAAGGACCACCAAGATGGCAGGGATGATGATTGCGGCAGCCTGGGTTCTGTCTTTTATCCTTTGGGCACCAGCCATCCTCTTCTGGCAGTTCATTGTGGGTGGGCGGACAGTGCCTGAGAAGGAGTGCTACATCCAGTTCTTCTCTAATGCCGCAGTCACTTTTGGCACTGCCATCGCCGCCTTTTACCTGCCTGTCATCATCATGATTCAGCTCTACTGGCAAATCTCCAGAGCAAGCAAGAGCCGTGTGAAGAAGGATAACCGCAAGCCTTCTTCAGGAGCCAATCCAGAGCCCCTGTCACCTGTCCAGAGGAGGACCAACACACCCAAGCCCAACAATAACAATGTACCAGGGGAGGACACCGGTCGTTCCCCGAGCCAGCATGCTGTGGATGGAGCCAACCACAATGATGGGAAGTTGCAAAACGGAAAAGGACCTTCCTCGACGACTGCTGATGGAGAGACCGAGGGTGAAGACGCCACGAGAGAGACCTGTGCTCCCGGAGAAGAGAAGGAGAGCTCCAATGATTCAACATCCGGCAGTGTGGCTGCGTCCAATCAGAAGGACGACGAGGCAGCCCCTTCGACTGTGAACTGCAGTGCGGGGACAAGCCAACCGCCCCCTCGTCAGCGAGCAAAGGCAGGGGGCTCCAAGCTCACCTGCATCAAGATCAAGACAAAATCCCCCAAGGGTGACTGCTACACACCGTCCAACGCCACAGTCGAGATTGTCCCAGCCACAGAGAGACAGAATCACGTGGCACGGAAGATTGTAAAGATGACAAAGCAAGCGCCCATCAAGAAGAAGAAAGCGGCGCCATCACGCGAGAAAAAAGTTACCCGAACCATCATGGCCATCCTGGTAGCTTTCGTTGCCACCTGGACTCCATATAACGTGATGGTGCTAATAAATACCTTCTGCTCCAGCTGCATCCCCAACACAGTGTGGACTATTGGCTACTGGCTGTGCTACATCAACAGCACCATCAACCCGGCCTGCTATGCCCTCTGCAATGCCACATTCAAAAAGACATTCAAACACCTTCTCCTCTGCCAGTATAAAAACATTAGGTCAGCTAGATAAGTTTTAGCCACCTCGGAGAAAGTGTTGAAGTATGAGTTGCCTGAGTGTGTGTGTGTTCCATCCATGTATATTCCTGGGTTTGTCTGTAAAAGGTTGGTGTGCTTGTGAAGTCTGCAAGAGAACGTTTGAAAATTACTTTTCATCATTTCATTTTTTTTTTTTTTCCTCTCTCAATAACCGGTTGTAGCACTTTACAGGAATTCAACTGATGCCAGTTGTGTTGATATGTGTCGTGCAGAAGCAGCGTAGAAAAAGAAGATCGTGAAATAGTCAATATTAGTCGGAGTTTTTAAGCTCAAGAAAATTGGGTTTGTAAAGCAGGGGAACACTTTGGAGTGACAGCGAGCTGATAAAAAAATTGAAAAAAGAGTAGAGGAAGATCTGCGCAGTACGGAAACACAAGAAAACTTCAAAATGGGAAAATAGGGCTGACTGAATCTATAAACCTCAGAAGTTTGAAGTTCAGTAAAGACACCTGTAGATAACTGTACATATCAGTGTGAAATCAATATTCAAGTGGGCGCACATGTGGGTGTGTGCTGGTTTAGAGTATCCGTGAACACCCATTTGTGCCCCGCTGCCTGCCTTCCTTCTATCCGTCTGTGATCTTCATCATGGCACTTCCAACCAGCAACATGTAGAATAAAGTGGGGCAGCTAGCTAGTGTAGATTGCCTCTGATATGGTCACATCAGGGCTGGAAGCTTTCCCAACTACAAATGCGCCTCTATGAGAATGAGTTGCTATTAATACATGATAGATAAACTGTATAAATATATTAACACTGCATTTGTTGACTTTGCATGCTGGAGGGCCAAACTGGTGGCGAAGAATACATTGAAACTTAAAAATCTAGTCAGCCAAACTACATAACAATTTCTCAATGTCTTCGACCATATAGCACCTTTGTGTTACTTAGCCAGCTAATGAAATATGTGCCCCAAAAAGGACCTCCATCTACAACAATGGCGATGAATGCAGTGCTCACCACATTAAAGATTAACATACAAAACATTTGACAGCAGCATGTCTTTCCAGAAGCAATATCCGAACTACATAGTCAACCTTCCACTGAACTCCTTTTTTCAACATTACTTTCTAATTACAGCATCACAGATGACCATATGTGAGATTTTTCAATTTCCACAAATTTACTCTTTTTCTAGACCAATTTGGTGCCATCAAAAAGATAAATCTTGCAATCGGTGAAGAAATACTCATCGTCTAAGTTGGACCTTCCAGATTAATCAGTGATCCATCCAAAAAAAGGAACCTCGTCCTCTTAGGTAAACAAAAAAAAAAAGGAAATTTCAGAATTTGGGACATGTACGTTATTCTTAGGCTTGACCAGACGCTAGGTCTTAGACTTGAAACTGATAACTCATACAGTTAGCTTAACTTAGCATACAGATAAAAGCATTAGGAACAGCTAGCCTAAATCCATCCCTGTGTTTAACAAATAATCAACTCCCAGCATCTCTCAAACCAGTTCTCAAGCCCAACATGTCAAACACAGAAGCTTGGTCTGTGACCGCAACGCTTTAAAATATTAAAAAACCTAGTTAGCGCTCAAGTGTCAGTGTAAATTTCATGCCTCAAACTAGGAACTTAAAAGTAATAATTCTATTTAATATTGTTGTTGAAGTCTATCTATGGATCGACAGTGGTGCTAGCTTATCCAACGAAGTCACATGACCAGTAGTTGAGTAAGTTACTAATGGCATGCTAACGGTCTGGCTAGGCCGTATGCAGTACTGTTGGAGTATGTACAGGCAGTATGTTAGTGTATGGTTTCGGACACAGCCCTGAGTAAGAGTCCGGTATTTGGCACCCAAAACCGCCAGCCGATGTTGACTTTTGTGCTCATCCTTTTGTGTCTAACATCACATCGAAACATTAAGCTAGGGTAACATATCTTGAAATGAAACCACATCTATACACTGACCACGCTGCTGTATTTGACAACTTCAAAGTGAGAACAGGCTGCTTAACCCCACTATATATACCATGTCTTATCCCATTTTTAGAGGACAAAAAAAAAAAAAACGACTTGTAAAGATGACAAAGTAATGTCTAGGAGCTAAAAACTTCCCGAGTTCATCCGTATGAGGACATTTGGTGCATCTAGCCAAACACTAGTCCCTTTAATAATCAATGTAAAACCATCATTTGTCATTTTCACATTTTGGATTCGTCCTGTCCTGCATGATTATAGAGAATAACAGAATAGCTGTAAGAACAACAAAGTGACAACAAACAACACGTTATGACTAAGCAGAAAAACAGGAAAAAAAAAAGAAAATGTGGCATGAGATTGTTCAGTCGCACTCTTTGATTTGCCAGCTTGTTGCATCACATCACGTCCGCTTTCCCAGCTGCTGACAGGATGTTTGATGTATATTTTATGGTTTTCATGTTTGCTGTCGAGTTTACTCACCGATGCTAGGAAGCTTCCTACTCGGGAGTGAAACAGGTGGCTGGAGCTCAGAGCTGGAGACTCATTACTGTGTGTGGGAAGGTATTGTGTGGTTCTTTTTTTTTGTTGTTGTTGTTTTCTCCTGTTGTTTTTGGTGTGTGCGGATGAGTGGGAGACTTCATTTGATCCTGCTGATTAGTGGATTGATGTCTCAGCGTGTACAGTACACTACTGTACTGATGATGATTGTGAAGACCTGTGTGTGTGTGTGAGTGTGTGTGTGGGTGCTCCTGTGTGAGGTTTGTGTAGGTAGTATAAATGCTGACGAGTGTTTGCTCCAAGAGTGGAGTCTACTTCTGATCACAGGATAAAACCTTGTGATTTAAATAAGGGCTATTTCCACGTCTTCAGTGTAACGCATCTTCAGCTTCATCAACAACCAATTTAAATCCATATAAGTAATATATAGTCACGTTTGTATTCGTAGTAAAAGAAATGAGAACATTTCAATTAAGTGTAAGACATGTTCTGTGTATCCATGCATGTCATCCATCATTTCAGCCTATTAGACGTTTCTCTAGTTACATTAATGTATGCACATCAGTCGCGGCCATGAATATTCATGAGCGCTTGCCATCAGGAGGTTGCCGCAGAGCAGAGGCTGGTAGGGGGGCTTTGCAAAGACTTACGCCTGCACCGAATACCTCCTTAAGGCTTGTCTCCTTTTTTCTTTTTTTTTTTCCCGAAAGAGAGATCTGGGACAGATCCTATAATGAAAACTCACCATGAGGCTGATCAGATTACGGGACGATGTGGAACACCTACATTTGAGATTAAAGATTGCCCATTACACGCTCAGCTTGTGCTTTGCTTGCTCCACGCCCATGCCCCACTTAGTGCTCCACTCAGCCCCTAATCCTGTTATAGTCTCTACCTCAAGATATACGAGGTCATGAATGTAATGTAAATATCACATGTGCATTCATTAGCATCAGTTATTATTCATTCTCTTTTTCTCTGACTCCTTGAGTTGATTCTCGCCGTCCTTTATGCTATATTCAAACTGTAGAGTGTTTCCGTGCCAGCGCAGGATGAAAATCTTTGCATAATTTTTCATTAACCTACTGAAGCACACTGACATTTACTTTTGCTTTGCTGGCCACCTAAAGCCAAATGATAAATGCTACATTAAAGGTGCTCTAAGTAGATCTGAAAGTTGGAGAAGTGAAACCATTGTATGCTATATTTTCTGAACTAAATACACAAACTGTATTCAAAGGAAAAAAATGGCTCCTGTGAACACTGTGAACACAGGAGAGTTACGTTTTCACTGCTGCGGGCCCAACACCACCACTTCTCGCGTAGCATTTTATCTTCAGTGTTCCAGGGACCACGTTTTACTCTGAGGACAGTTTGTGCATAGAGTAATCAACATTTATCACAGAATCTGTACATTTCTCCAACTTTCACATTTCTCCACCGGGCAGAGATTTGAATTGAATCGATTTATTTAATAGGGACGATGCAATGCACAATAGTTTTAATTCAGAGAATGAGACTGATCTGCTGCACAGAGAGTTTATAGCTATTGCTAATTTCCAACTCCTGTCCCTAGTTGGGGCCTTAAGCCCAAACAGATGCATTTTAATGAAATCGGTAATACCCTGTTGCATTTTGGGAAGTTGCTTTTGCAGATTGCTCAGTACTAAGGCCAGGGTATCTTGTACTTAACACAGATTCATACAAAAAAAATGAATTTCCAACTCTGAAGCAGATAAGACTCCCAGCTTCACAGTAAGCACATTATTTTTTAACTCTGAACTAGTTCATGAAACAATTTTTCAAAAATGTTTCTTCATTAGGCCGACGGGTAAGAAATTCATTGGTTCCAATTCCTCAAATAAGATGGATCTTGTTCCTTTTCTCTGTTTGATAAAGCGGTCAAATTGAGTAAAAATTAAAATTTGTCACTAAATCAGTTGGACATAGAAAGTGTAGATATACTGTGCGCAGCTCACTGTAGTGTGGTGTTTGATTACTGTGCACCACTGATGCACATACATGGACAGTCCATGTTTTCTACTCGGCCAGTTTCAGCGAGAAACCGAGGCATCCATCCAAGTTCCACATCCAGCCATCCGTCACGACGATAAGTCGAGCCGTGTCTGTTTGACATCTGTCACACTTCTCAGTAGTGGGTAAAGAGCCTTCCAGAATATTTGATTAATCTTTGCTAAGCTGTCGTTTGATTGATACCAGCAGGAGAGTAAGTGGCTCACAACTCAGGCGGAGGTCCAGGGGTCCTGGTTTGAGTAGCTGCTTGATGGTGTTTGATGGGAGGTGATGGCAATTTATCACCTCCTGGAAGCCGGGGGAAAAGGGGGAGAGATGCGTCCCAAAAAAAAAAAAACTGGTTATCTTCACGGCATGCACTTAAAAACATCAGGAGCAAAGTTCCCGTAAAGTGTTTCCACCCCCCCCTACTCCTGTTGCCGTGATGCCGTGATGAGAACAAAACAGTATTCTTGTATCAGGCGTTGCTTTTTATGTTGGGAGGAGAAACAGAGAGAGGGGGGGGGGTGATGTGTGAACATGTGGGCTTATGATAGAACAGCGGAGTGTTGTCGGGTGACAGTGAAAGAGAGCGGCTGTCATGCAGACGCGGGAGAAAGGCGGCTGATAGCCCCTGAGGTGTACACTCTGTACAAATGAAACAGATAAGCTTGCCTTTGTAGTCATGGCTACCGGGTGGGAGGGGGATAGAGAGCGAGAGTAAGGAAGGAAAAGGTGGAGGAAAGGGGGGGGGGGGGGGGTTTCTGTGACAAAATCCAAAGCTTACGGATCCCGCTGCGTGTCGACCATGTTTGGAAAAGTCACAGACGTTCTTGGCAGGTCAGCCAAAGGTTTCACTGCAGGAATTTGAGTGTCCCGGAACAAAAAAAAAACAAAAACTCTGCCACGTGCTGTAATCACGGCAAGAATCCTCACCGCTTACCTTTTACTTTCATCGCTTTTTATTGCACCTAATTCCATGAATCCGCCATCCATTCTCATGCATGTACGCTCATGCCATGGACCTATATTCTGATATTAATAAAACTAGCGTCAACATTGTCTCCATTCAAGTCAACAGATCATTTTGTGCCGTCAGAGCTAACTGGGCTCCTCTTTCATACGGCTAATGTCAAAGGGCTCAAACTCCTTTTATGGAGTACATGTGATATGTAACGTTGTTCAGAGACGACTCTGATATTTGAGGGTTTTCTCTGGCTTCTTTCATGGGGGCTGATGGCTAACGTCTGCAGCCGGGCCAGAGTGAAAAACACAGCAGCGTGTACGTGCTTGTGAGAAGTGTTACGGAGAATAAATCTATATCGCCAGATTGTACAGAGCAATTTTGAAGTGCCTTATCCAGAGTGACAAAAACAAATTGCTCTCCTTCTATCCGTAAATCCTCGTTGTGTTGTTAGCGTGACTGTGATGAAAGTTGTGGTGACTGTCGTTAAAGCCTTCAAAAAATATTCTGTAAAAGCAGCTGGAAAGCGAAATCCACAATAGATTTGAAACCTTTTTCAGTAAGGGTGTTATGTCCGTTATACATAGCATCTTAAAGGAAATTATTTTCATTCCATGTTGAGTTTGAATTTGGCGTGGATACCGTGGGTGTATAGTAGATGTAATGCAGTAGATATTTGGATGTTCACACCCAACGTTAGCATTGTTTGCAGGAAAGTTTTGTCAGCCACAGGTGTCGAGTCTCCACCAGTGTTGTCTACTTCGGCCTGCTGGGGTCTGATCATACATTTTTGGTGATTGGTATTTTGGGTCAGCATTTATAGAGTTGAGAACAAGTAAAGGCATTTTAGCTAATGCTGAATGTGGAAGCTAACTGCTAGCTATGTTAAGGATAACCAAGACGTTTTTTTAACTCACCATTCATTGACCAGTTTAAACAGGTAATTTCTAAATAGCTTCTCCCCTGATCCCGATCATTGACAGTTTATTAATATGGACAGTGAGTCTCTGTCTTTCCGTTTGTCCAAAAGTGAAGCCAAAATACCTCCGCGACTGGTGCAGATATACTGTGCTGGTGACGTACAACTCACAGCGTCAGGAGTGGGAATTGAGCCTTCGACCAGTGCGGCCACTGCATCCTCTGTACATGGGGCACCCGCTCCACAGAGTAACTAATAAAAACAAAACCGGGTTTGACAAACATTTATTTGACGTGCACTTAAACTTTATAGTGTGAAACATGTCCCATCTGGTAACATGGAGGAGGCGGGGTTCATGACCTATACTGCATCCAGTCAGCAGGGGGAGCTCTAAATATTTTTGACTTCACTCCCAGGCGACTGTTGCTGCATCCATCTTAATATACAGTCTATAATTCTGACCAACACGACTCAAGCATATCGTTTACGGCTGTACGCTGATTGTCACGAGAGTTGATGTGTGCGGAATAAGGCAAGTGTCAATCAAAGCGCCAATGGCCACGCCCACAGTCAGGAGAAATTGTTTAAACAGGAAAATTATTTATGAACTTGGGTTTTATTCATAGCAAGGGGTTTATTTTCGCAGAGGTTTACATGTACATTTTTTTCAGAATGAGGTTTCAAGCCGAATTTTCAGAGGCTTTAGAGTTAATGTTTCTCAGCTCTGAGCTCCCATTATTATGATTTCTATTTTAACAACCGCTTACTGATTGCAGCTGCAATGAAACTTTGGACTGAACAATCTTAAAATCATCTCAATGCCTATTTAAAATAACACTGCATAGCTACAATCACAGCAGAGACATATTTCAGTACTATCCTCTGGCACAGCAGGCCATTTTGGCTCATTTCTCCATCCATTAAGTGCGCGTCAGCTGTGTGTGTGTGTTAGTGTGTGTTTAACTTTTCTATATGGGGGATGCTTCCCTGTTTGTGTGTCTGAGATTGTACTGAGATCAGTGCTGTCATTTTCTAATGTGTGTGCGTGTGCAGCTTGCTGTGCGGTGTTTATTTCCTTGGTAATGGCATCCTCAGCATGAAGACTTCATCAGATTGGACAAAATATCTCGGCACACATCAGGGAAGACGCTCGTGGTGTGATTGTCTGTTTCTCTGTCATCACTCCTTCCTCTTTAAACAATAGCGACAGGCTTCCAAAGACTCACAAAGACGCTGCTTTGCTTGGGACTGGAATACATAGAAATACATTATATTGTACATTTTCTATCACATTTTATAAATCTGTTTATCATTGTACAAATGTAGTATTACAAATTAGAGTATAATTCTTGTACAGCCACAGTTTCTTTTATTTGGTTTGGAATTAAAGTGTGACATAAAATCTATAAATGTTTGAAGATCATGGGGAGAATATGCTTATAAGAGTAGAAGTTATAAATATATGTGCATTTCCTGGGGGCATGACTTCCCTAAGAAATGAATTCCTGCTTTGCAAAGATGAACGTCTGGATCAGAAACTTTTGAACTTTACAAGCGCGGTTCCAGGGGAATTCAAAAGTGACTTTTGCAGCCAGAAAAGAAAGGGGGCGGAACAAAAACCTGGAGGAGGACGAAAAAAAAAAAAAAAAAGGCTAAAACTGGTTTTAATGTGACCAAAAGGGCCCAGAGGCAAAGGGGGGCTTCATTTTGATTTCACCTGGAAAGTTATGAAGCTTCACACTCACCTTGGAAAGAAGCTGTGATATCCTACTGGACACACTTTATAACTTTTTTGCAATTTTAACATCCTGAGGGGTGTTTTTTTTTCCGTGGAGCAACCAAAGTGTTGAGGTTGTTTGACCTGATGTGAACTCCGAAGGTCATGATTAAAATGTGGAATTAAAACAAAAAAAAAAAAAATAGAAAAAAAAAAAGGAAAAATCAGTAGCCTGCTGCAAGTGTTAAATGTACATACAAGTGTTCATTTTTTCATTTGCGTTGTACGTAGATGTTCATCGTGTGTTCACTTCACTGTGGCTTGTGGCTTCTCTTGCAATAGGAAAAATTTAACCGTCTATTGTTTGCATTGTACATATCTATATGATAATAAATAATATGTAACTGGGATGTGGAACATTTGAAATGTACAGACACGTCTTTTAATAGCTGAGTGTTTCCCCTCCCCCCCAAAAAAACCCTTATTTACTCCCCTCCCCCTCTATGATACTTCCTGTACAGTAACAATGGTATTGATTCTTTTTTTTTTTTTTTGATGCATTCTTGATTGATTATTTGTTCTGGACAATGACTGAGTGTTAATATCTCTGGCCGCCTATATGACCCTGTAAGATGAACGGCATTGAGTGGTTACTATGTGCCGTATGCTCTCAGAATGACATTCAAATAAAAATATATCAAAATGTGTTTTTTTGGGGGGGTTATTTTGGAGGACGTTGTGAGAAAAGTAAAAAAAAAAAAAAAAAAAAAAAGGACAACATTTATTTTTGTAATTGTTTTATTTTTGGAAATGTAACAGGAAACAAAGGGGATGTTAACTCCAACTTGAAGAGGGGGAGGGGGGACTACAAAAGCAACGACTTCATTTTTTACAGTGCGTATAAATTGAGGTACAACAGAGCAGCAGAGGGGAAAAACTTGTAGCTTTTTCCACACAGAACTAGCTTATTTGTATTCTTAATGGGAGTTAAAGCAACATATCATAGCGCAGAATAACTGGGGGGAGAGTGTTACCATTTAATTGAGCTACTTTAAAAATTGCAAATACACCGTTTTTCTTTTTTTTTGTTCCCCAAATTAATTGAGCAAGCTTCGCGTTTAGCAAACTGCCTCATTAAGTCACTGCATGGACCGCAGAGTTTCCCAAATGAGCGTTAGGCTATGCAACTGTAGAACAAATCCTATCCAATTCGCTCTTTAGAAAATCATGCTAGAAATCAAACCATTAGGTAAGAAGAACACTATTAAACTTTTCTTTTTCCAAATCCATTATTTGTATTATGTATTCTATTACAACATACAAGCTTCTCTTATCAGGTGCTAGAAAGAGGGGGAAAAAAAGCCAAACACGTTAAAAATCACATTTTCATTTGTTTTGTCAAAGCTCTACAGACTGCTACTGGCAAAGCTACAGGATATACAAAGAGGAACCGTGTTTGAAATAGGGCAGTGGACGTCTTTATCCCCACCCCTTTTCTTCCCGTCCTCAAACATCCTCATCAGTCCATTTGGGTGCGCTCTCGCTTCTTGCCGTCCTTCTTTTGCTTCTTTGCGTCTGAAAAAAGAAAAAGACAGGAAAGACAAACATTTGAGTTATTTTGCTTAACCGGAACATTTCTCTGCCAGAGGTTGTGCCTTTTTTGAAAATAAACTAACCCCCATTGTGTCCGTGAAGAGCACAGATGCTCCGCTTCAGATTGTAATAATCAACAGTATGAGGTTTAATTAGTTTTTTTTTTTTCGGTGCCAGAGTGCAGGTTTGAAGCTGCGGCGCTGCGTGCAGTCCCCTCCTCCAGGCCTCTGCTCGGGGATTGATTTGGTGGCGTGTTAGGAACGCCACGCTCCCATGAACACACGCTTTATAATCTTGCCGCAAGAGTGGATTGGTACCTGGCAGCCATGACAGAAGCCACGGTCTGTGGCGTCCCTCTCTGCTCTGCTGGACCGGAAGAGGGAACAACCTAGCAGCGGTTCGGCTAGCTAGCTGCTGGCTAAATGTTTGTTGGACTGTCAATCAGGCGGGCTCGTTGTGTGTTCCTGCTCTTATTTATGCATCTATGTCTGTCTTATTGTTCAACTGTCTGTCTTTTAACATGACACTGAGTGTGTGCAGTAGTAGATTATTTACCTAAAACAACATTTTTTTAAGTTGTTTTTTGCGGTTTAATGAGACGCTTCTCTGCCAAATCGGCCTCTTTGAACGCCCTTTGTTGAAGCAGTCAATAAATGATGGTTGAATTCCTTTTTAGGGTCATGATCAGGCACAGAGCCTATGGCTCATAGCAGAGTGGGCGGGGACCAATAGTGGGCCCTTAAACTGTCTATAGGCTATATAGCATATGTTGTAGCCTATATAGTAATATAGTATAGCATTTATGGTATAATATCGGCTGTATGGAGATACAAGACGGGGCGGGACGAAGAGAGATGCCGCTGCAGATTACAAAGGGTGCTAGTACAGTGACAGGGACTTATCAGTGAGTGAGCTGCTGATATTTAAGCAGCACAAGTGCTGATATGTCTGTGCGCATATTCCACCAATTAAACAAGTAAAGCAGACTTCATCAGCCGGACGGGAAACCAAAGATAGAAGGCAACTACAGTTTGACATTCAGTGAAGTCGGACGCTCATCCAGCCACACAGCCAAACAGACAATACAATAAAACCACACATTATCAACCCACGCACGACAACAAACTTTGTAAACGGTGTGCAAGCAATGGCCTGCCGTTCATACAGTACGATAACCAAGCAGACACGGCGGTCTACAACACGTGCACCCACAAACAAAAGACCAGCATCTAAAGCGTAATCTCAAATAATGATGAAACAACTTACCAATTAAGTTTTCATCAGCACTGTTGCTTTCCTGCACAGAGCTGGCTGGGTGCTCCTCGCTAACATGTTTATTTGCTTGGCTAGTAGCGTTTACGTTAGTGGAGCTAGCAACGGGAGGAGACTTGCCAGGTTGAGTTGTCATTGAGAAAACACTTTTTATTTAGTTTTTTACACTTTTAATGTTACGAAAAACTGCGAGGTAAACAGAAATAAAGCAGACAGACGACGACGCTTTTAAAACTCCAGACAGCAGCGGGGGCCCAGCAAAGGGGGTGCTAAGAGGTGGAATCAATGACATTACAAGCAGGCCACAGCACCCTGCTGGTGCTGTTTGCTGCCGAAGTTGAGAACCCCCTTGGCAGTGGAGGGGGGGCCCCTCTCTGCTCTACAAAACACATTGTGTGTCTTGATTGTGGCAAAAGAAAAGAGAGACTCAGACCTAGTCAAACTAACTTTATTCGAAAATTCAACTAAATAACAAAATGCATGTTAAATTTGGCTCAAAGTGGGCCCCTTGAGACAACAGTGGGCCCGGGGCGGCCGCACCTTCTGCCCCCACACTCGCTCCGCTACTGGTCATGATATTGATCTTATGTTTTGTCAACACAAGGCTGTGATCAGGCTCTGTCTGCTTGGGACCACCTTGTACTTACATTTAAACAAAAAGCTGACAAGTTTAAAAAAAAAAAAAAACACACACTGCTTAGGGCTGCGCAAAATAAAAATAAAGACGAGTATCTTAAAAGAGATCAAAGTCATCTTACATAAAAAGGAAGTCTACAGCTAAATCAATTTTTCTCATGAAAAAGGACACTTCTAAAACTCAACAAATCCTTTAATGTCATTCAGGCGGGCAGTTCAGAACCACATATGCTAAATCAATGAGATTAAATTCAGTTCAACCTTTTTAACATTCTGAAATGTGCACTATGAGGAAGTCTGTTCCTGTCACCTCCACTGCAAACTTCCTTGGGCATTAACATTTTGACGTGCAAAGCGTTCACACCCATGCAAATGTGGAAATTGCTCTTCCATCCCATTTGTTCACTTGTTTTCATTTTCAGTTTTGTTTTTTTCCCCCTCTTCCCCCTATTGTTTTTGTCAGCATATTCTACTCCCCCCCCGGGGGAGCAATGGATAGAGAAAAAGATTCTCTCTGTTGCATCTGCTTGATATCTCAGATGCGTACTCACACACCAAATTTGCACATTCCATGACGCCGCTCGCTCTCCTCTGGAGCTGCATACAAAATCTGACTTAGGCACCAGATCTGACCTTTTGGCATTTGCTTTGTGTCTGAATGTACATACACTCTAAAAGTGAGATATGCAACCTTGAGTTAAGTCATTCTATGCTAATATCGCTGCAAAAAGCTCCTGTGAGGAACTTTCTTTTTCGGTCGATTTTGGCGCCCCCTGTGGACGAAGCGATATCTCTTATTTTATTGCTGTTTTTTATTGTACACGTGTATAAAAAAAAAAAATGTAATCTAAAAAAAAAATCTCATCCTTCTTTCTTGAAACAGTCAAATGTATCACTCCATAAACCATAAATCTTTTCAGCGGGAAATCGTTTTGAAGGGCCCATATTATACCCTTTTTGGGGTTCGTATATTTAATCTATGTACCTACTAAAGTATGTTCACAATAGATAAAGTTTGAAAAAAGTGTCTGTTTTCATGTACTGCCGCTCCATGCACCGGCTCGCTTCTGACTCTCTCTCTAATGCGCCGCAGAATTTGAATTTTTGCAAATAGACGCGCCTAAACATGCACAGGATACATGGAAAACACACTAAAGAGCATATAAAACCAGAAAAAGCAGAATATGGGACCTTTAAAATAGAATTTGAAAAGAAGATGGCAGTGATTTAATTATTGTTCACTTAATTACTTTAAGGTTAGATTTAAAATCGACTCAGAATCAAATATTTTTGACAGGACCGGCCAAGTCACTAATCACGGCTGTGCAGGCTGAAAACTGTCTGATTCGATTCACCAGTCGGTGCATGTCTATTAAGCTTGAAGAACCGTTGTATCTGTTAAGAGTTTGCCCCGCCCAGCCTCAAAAAACGTCCGCACTTCTTCTCCTGATTCAGCGGTGTGGACACAAACTAAATGACTGACATTACGTGTTTTATTCTCATAGACAGACAGGTGGTGTTCTGATCCTCAACCAAACAAATGTGGCATCTCATTAATTAGTTGGAAGCAATTTCCTCTGGAGAGAAAGCCTTTTTGTTTAACCTGAAATCAGCTCTGGCATCCACACAAACACACACACACACACACACACACACACACACACACACACACACACACACACACACACACACACACACACACACACACACACACACACACACACACACACACACACACACACACACACACACACACACACACACACACACACACACACACACACACACACACACACACACACACACACACACACACACACACACACACACACACACACACACACACACACACACACACACACACACACACACACACACACACACACACACACACACACACACACACACACACACACACACACACACACACACACACACACACACACACACACACACACACACACACACACACACACACACACACACACACACACACACACACACACACACACACACACACACACACACACACACACACACACACACACACACACACACACACACACACACACACACACACACACACACACACACACACACACACACACACACACACACACACACACACACACACACACACACACACACACACACACACACACACACACACACACACACACACACACACACACACACACACACACACACACACACACACACACACACACACACACACACACACACACACACACACACACACACACACACACACACACACACACACACACACACACACACACACACACACACACACACACACACACACACACACACACACACACACACACACACACACACACACACACACTCCCCCATCGCGCTCCTTGCTGCCTGTTCTATTGAAAGAGAGGGCGGGGACTTCAGTGTTTGTACAGGCGTTCCTGACGTTTAATTTCTGTCACTCTTTGTTCTCTCTCTCTCTCTGGCTCCGCGGGGTCCGTGTTTCACCCGGGTTAGACGACTAACTCTGAATCTCGGATCGCTCCCAAGTCGCCGCTTACAATTGTCTCCAACAAGAATCTGCAAATGACAGATGCTACATCCATCACAACAACCTGCTGCATTCAGGGAAACCCACCTATATCGCCCAGAGCCAAGGTGGTGTTCAGAATTGCAGATTTTGGCCGTGCAGATCTGTGCTCCCAGCTGCG
Source organism: Labrus mixtus (assembly GCF_963584025.1). NCBI lineage: Eukaryota > Metazoa > Chordata > Actinopteri > Labriformes > Labridae > Labrus > Labrus mixtus. The sequence continues at coordinate 16,879,375 of NC_083633.1, read as the reverse complement.
GGTTAGATAGCCTTTAAGTCGCGGCGAAGCCAAACATTTTTTTTTTTTACCCATAAGCCCTGTGATCCCACTGCTGTGGACTGTATCTCTGCCATCCCCTGACACACACAGAAAAGCAGCACACAATTCCCCCCTTCCTGTGCACACCTCATTGTGCTTTCTCTTCTCCCAGTAACCACCCCCTTTTCGCTTCTCAGGGCTTATCATCCAACTGGCAGACCTGGGAAATCGCTTTGCAATCAGCCAGCGAGTTTCTCTTCCTGCTGCCTCCCTTCATCCCGGCCGCTGTCATCCTCACTCTGCCTCTCTGTTGCCCTCAGCGCTCGCACCTCTGTCACTCCGCATCCACACATCTGGCCTTCATTAGAATTGATTTGCACAGGTTTTCAGAGCTACAAACACGGGACACACACACACACATCTATGGGACATGAATTTATACATGTGCATTCTCCGCATGAATACTTCACGATGTGCATCGATATTCTTGCATAATGAAACATGATGAATCACATTTGAAAAGCAGAATAATCGAAGTGTGATGTCGAGGCGTTCATGCATCTTCTAACAGGATTCTAATTGAGATCATGGCTTCGGCTGTCTTTATGTTACATTTTTTATGCCATATGGCAGCCCCCTTTTTTCATTGGCTGAGTCTGGCCCTTTAACAGACTCAATCTGGCCTTTGACCTTTTCTATCACAGAGATACTTACCTGATCAAAAAGCTTCAACATGTTAGCAGTTAGCAGTTTGTTAAGAAGAGGCACCGGGATCTATGTAGGCTGTTGGGTCCCAATGAGGGGGGGGCCGCAAGATGATAAATGGGCTTGAGCTTGTATGCCGCTTTTCTAGTCTTCTGACTCCTCAAAGTGCTTTTTACACCGCAGGTCACACCTACACATTCACACACTGATGGTAGAGGCTGCTGAGTAAAGTGACCATCAGTAACTAATCCCATTACCCCCCCCCCCCCCCCCCCCCCTTGGAGGTTAAGTGTCTTGCCCAAGGACACATCAGACATGTGGGGGGAGCTGGGGTTCGAACCCTCGACCTTCCATTTGCCAACAGCGCCAAGATGCATTCCAAAATAAACTAAGAAAATGTAAAATCCCACAGTGGGGTTCATCATGTAACCAGATCAAGAAGATTCAGAATTTCCTTGAAAGCCGCATAAGTGGGTTTTAAGAATAAAGTTATTCCCAAGAAAAGTTTGTGAATGATGCCCAATGACACGCAGGATTTATCAAATCCATTTTTCTCATCTATAAATCCATCTACATCTCTTTATATTCAAACAGCATCATCCGGTACCATATATATATTTGCAAATGATAAATAACAGATGGCAAGTACAGCATGTACCCTCAAGATCCTTCCCGACACGAGGCATTAAAGATGTGCTACTGAGTGAAAGATTAAACACATCCTGCCTTTGAAAGTCAAACAGAGTGTGGCATTAAATTCTCAAGACAAACAGTGGAGCAGACAGATGTGTTACACCTGGCATCCCCACTGTGTCTCAGAGGTGTCCGTTGTGTCTTACCGACGTCATTCTGGAGCTCTGCTTGACTCCGGCTGTTTGATGAAGTGACAATGAGGTTAAGTAAACGCCATGTGCCAACCCTTGTGTGCACACATGTCATCTGCAGAGCGTGATAAGGACGCAGTTTTATGGCCACTGGCAGCGATTCTGCACTCGTAATAATCCTGTTTGGACAATGGGACATTCACAGCGGGTCACTTACAGCCTTGTTTACATTGTTAACAAAGGGCATCGGCTTAATTGGAATGAATCGAGTGGTTTCTTATCACCAGCTTCACAGAAGATGGAATTATTATTCTTCACACATCCACATTTCATAGTCTGCAATTTGTCCAAAATCTTGTGTAAAGTGACTTTTCCAATAACTGGCTATTTCCCACCGAGCGTTGGAAGCAGCGAGAACACTTCCCTGACTTCAGTTTTCTTTGACATGACGAAGAAGAAGCATAAAAGCATGTAATTACAGTTGAGTGGCGAGTTTATTATTATTCTTCACCCAAGCCTTAACGCTGTGACTCACTGCTTCAAACTCAGCACTTAAGCAGGTGGATTTCCAACACGCTGATGTGGGGGGGGGGGGGATTCTGGATCTGAACGTGAATTACAGCGGCCGTTGCATGAGATTAAAATTGTTTGCGAGGCTTTTGGCGGATGTAGCGAGAAGACGCAATCAGCGTTCAAGTCGATAAATATCTGTTGAACTCGCACAGTTATCATCACGAAGGAGGATGAGGAAAGTTCCCTCTGAAAAACAACTTCTGAAGCGGATTTTTGAAGAAATTCTTTTTTTTTTTTTTTGGACCTGCGAGTTTTGCCATTGCATGGGCACCTTTTTTTTATTTGATTAAATGTCTGCAATCACACCGACCTCAGCGCCTGTAGATGTCGCTGTTCTCCAAGTTGGCTGGCTTTGAATAGTTTTATAGTTATAGTTTGGTTTGCAGAGCTTGGTTTGCCAACAAAAGAAATGTAGCTAATCCAATTTGTCTGATGAGATATTCATTAATTATTATGTAGAAGCTTCTTTCCCCAAAAGGTTGATCAATCAATCAGGTTGTTCTGCTGAGTATAAAACATCATATCTTCACCTCATGCCACATCTTTCAGGACAAAACGATCCATCAGTAAGACTTGTGTACCTGCCTGAGACTCAACGTGTCCCCCCCTGAGAGTCACACATCATCTACTGAATATTTACTCCACTCTCAGCGTACCTTGCAGCTTGGGCTTGGGGATTTTCCCACAGGGCTTGGTGGCGGTGACGGTGGAGGCGCAGGTCGCATCCGTGAGCGCTCGCTTCAGCACGCCTGTCCTGTTCTTCCTGCCCGTCGCCAGATCGCACTCCCCCCAAGCCTGGAAGTCGTACTTGCATTCTCCTGTTGCAGCACAAAGAGAGGGAAAATCAGATACTTTAATTAGACGCTCTTGTTCGGCGCTCGAGTGGCTCCGAGAACACGAGAGTATGGGAGCGATCAAGCAGGGAAAAACCTTGTGCAGCAACCGTCTGCATTTGTTTTTTTTTAAAAGCAGTCGGGCCGCAATCAGTCGATGAAACAAGCCCCCCTAGAGCCTGCGAGGGTTGTGCGCTCCACACTCTGAATGGATGTTGTTCGATGAGCTGTCTTAATTGACTTCACTCATAACTCCTTCCCATCTATAGAAGCCGTCCATTATCTAACGGGGGAGACCTGCTGAATCTCATTAGAGGACCCTTTTATTAAAAGACGCTTATGGCTTTGTGCTAACCAGAACAGATGGCGCTTCGGTTCTGATCTTATATTTTCTATATGATGAAACCCGCAAGCACACGATCGCAATCAAATGCAGCCTGGAAATAACTAATGGACTCAAACAATCTTAGCAGCAGACGATACTGTGAGAAGCACCTCAGATAAATACACATGTGCTTTTATTTGATAAAAAATGAAACCCACCTTAAACTAACCCCTAGAGGATGCAAGGTTGCTCCAGAAAATTGCAACAGTGCCGGGTGTATATTAAGAGAAATGTGTTTGAAGTGTGAGTGAGTGTGTGTGTGTGTTTGTATATGTGTACTGTATGTCTCTCATATCTCCCTCCATTATTTTGTTGCCGCTCCAGCCGGGGCCTCCCTGGAGGCTGTGACACTCATTCCTCAGCTTCCTCTCACATGAAAGCGTCGGACCCTCTTGTCAGCGCCTCTGAGATCCCAGGGTGCTCATCAGACGAGGGGAGAGGGGAGAGGACGGGGGCGAGGGGAGAGAGGGAGTGACAGTGCTATTGTTGCAAGAATCCTACAGGGACTTCCTGAGAATATCCAACTTTAAAGGCCTCCATAATTTGTCTCAGAGAGAGCGAGAGAGATTCCCTCGCAGGCTCCCCTGGGATTTGGCATGCAGCCCACGGTCGCTTAAAGGTGTCACTAGCAAGTCGGCAAAAAAAAAAGTGTGAGCACGCCCACTTATCAGTGACCCTGAACCCTGACTGCAGAGTCAGATTATTAGAAGTCAGGAGTGGAAGAGATGTGATCTGTTTGCTTTTGAAAAACTGAAATATAATGTCACATTTCAGTTATCTAATCAAAAAAAAAAAACACAAGTGGGAAGAAGATTGAGATAATTTCATATATTCTTAGAGGGCAAGCTCATCCATGTGGCGGCAGTTGCGGTTGGACAAAGTCTGATACATGTTGAGCTCATGAGGTTCATAACTATGTTTTTAAATGTGAAAAATATTTGTATTCAATAAAATCATGGTGCGTGGTTGATTCTGGTTATGTAATTATGTTTATATTGTATTTCTCAAAGAGTACGAGTATTTTGTCCTATGCTAAATCTAAAAAAAATCAAATCCGGGACATGTGCTGCAAAACTTTAAGAAACCCAATTAACCTACTTCTTGAGGAGTTTAGTGTTTTATCAGATGTAACAGTTTTCGCCAAAAGGGGCTGCCATGAAATCTTTCATGCTGCGGAACGACCCATAATTTAAGTTTAATCTCTTTTACAAGGTGCTTGTAGTAGCACCTAAAGCCACATAATATTGTTCTTCAGTGCAATACCCGACGTAGCCGTGCTCAGCCTCGTAGCAAAAGAGTGTTTACATCACTGATTAAGAAAAAAAAAAGTGCATGAGCTGAATTTAGATTTGTCATGCCAGGGTGCAGGGGTCTGCTCATGACAATGCTGATGTGTTTTGTGGGGTGTATGGTATTACCATATCTTTTTTTAAGTGCCCAATAGCCAAACTTAAAAAAAAAAAAAAACAGTCTCTCTTGACTCAAAAAAAAAAAAAGGCCAGAAACTTTCCACGATTTAAATGCCAGGGGCCATGCAACTTCTTGCCACTTCTTGCCAAACTTTCTGCCGCTCTAATCTATACAGCCAGTTAGCTGGACCATTATTTCCTGCAGTGTGTTCATCACTCCTGACAGGCTCATTGCAGAGCAGCAGGCCCCCGCCTGACAGGCCGTACTAGGGGGGAACAAAAGTCCCTGAGGCTTGTCACTGCGAGACACTTCAGCTGTGAAGGCTCCAGCCCAAAAAGCAGATGACAAAGAAAGATGATTATTCCTGTGTTTTTTCCACTGCGATGTATCACCTCCTTACCAGGCATTTCTGTTGTACCTCTAATTAGCTAGCTTACTCATCCCCATTGTGAAGTTGGGTGCTATTGTTTGTGTGAATGACAGGCCGGCATGCATCATAGAAAGATGTGGGGTGAGAGAAATGGGGTTGTACAGGAGAAAGAGAGTCATCCGACTTCTTTCCCTGGTCTTATTATGTAACTGCGATTTGGAAGAAGACATTGTAGATGTGCTAGAAGAAACGTGTGAATGATGATGATGATATCCTGCCTCACCTCCAAACTTCTTCTTCCAGTTGCAGGGGATCTTGCAGCGTTGGGTCTTGATGGTCTGCTTGCAGTCGGTGCCGGTGCGTGTCCCCTCCCTGGTGCCGAGTCCGCAGTCCCCTTCGTTTGCTACACACACACTCCACTGCCAGTCCCCGCAGTCCGACTTGCGCTCCTTCTTTCCTGTGAGATCAAACGTACAACAGTGTTACCAACATAACCGCCCAAGGATGAGGTTGAGACACAGTGTTGTTTGGGAGAAAGTAACAACCAATTCTAGAGTTAATGAAACTAAAGCTTGAAACTTATTGACAATGACAACTGTTGTCAAGCCACACTTCGAGGTGGGTCATTATTTTGAGGGCATTATGCAGTTACAAGGCTTCAAAAGACGACTTGGGTCAACTGTGTCATCAGTTTCATTTTACAAAGATGAGAAAAATCAATGCATTTACACATGTACTTCATGCATGGTTGAATTTGTTTCCAATGCCACAATTCTGGCTTCAAAATAAAAGGCCTCAAAACCAATGGTGTCATGGTGGCTACGTCTTCTTCTCGCATACAGACTGCAGTCGACAGCTTTTAGCAGTGTCATGTCATGTATTCTAGAAGAAGAGTTTAAGGTTCAGTTTCAAAGCAGGGAAGTTTTGAGCATCTCATTAGAGGTCGTGAATCTGACTCCACTGAAGTGAGTCTCACATCTCCAGCTCTGGATGAACTAAATATGTGCTGTCCTCGTTCTTCATTAAAAACAAGAAGTGGGAAATGCAACATGGAGTGTTTATAAAAGTATTGTACCCTCTCGGGCTTTTTCAAATTATTCCAAGGCAGACGTAATTGGTTTAGGTGCCTGTGCTAATTTCCAATGCAAATGAACTTTTTTTTTTCTTTTGCTTGAATTTAAATTAGGCTAAATGTTGTTGTGCTTCACCCAAGTGGGATTTATCCGACTTATTTTGCCTCTCTTGCAAGATACTGCTATTTGTTCTGCTAAGTTCTCATAGGAGACAAATTACTTCAACCCCAGTGGCTATTTTTTTCCTCCTCATTTCATTTTCTTTTTTGTTTTGAGTTGTGTCCAACTAAATAAGTTAAGAAGGACGTCTTTCACAGAGCAGCCTAGAACCCCTCGTTGATTATTTTACATGTTCTTTTTCGGTGAATTGATTGATAGTGTTTCTCCATCTTTTAAAGTAAGCGAGGTGCACCGGTGGCCTAGCGATTAGCTTGCACAACCCATGTACAGAGGCCATTGTCCTCAAAGTAGCAGCTCGGGTTCGAGTCTTTTGAATAAGTAAGCAAAACATCATTTTTAAAACACCTTTTGAAGACTTGCTTTTTTTTTGTTACAGAGAAAACAGGATGTGTCCCTTGACTAACCCTGCATATTCTTTTTTAAATTCACACTTTTTTTTCCCAAGAGTTAAAGAATCCTCTCTAAGGTTTTCAGCCTCACCTTGTTTCTCTCCTTTTCCTCCCTCGGCTGCCATCACCGTTAGCACAAGGAGTGCCATCACGGCCACCCGTGTCCACTGCTTCTGACCGGTCATTCTGAAAGAGATACAAAAACTGTTTTTGAGCATCCTGTATACATCACCATATTGATGCTACACGTCCCCATGGAGACAACAAAAGCGCACAGTATTGTATCGTATATCCTGTTGGGAAATACATATTGCATCATTCTGCTATGCTTGGTGAAGATCCAGAAGTTCTTCAGGTTTCAATGTAAATTATTTTTCAAAACACACCATTTTTAAAAACTTGTGACTCCCTTGTGAAGTCTGCTTATACATAAGACACATTCAGACAGATGTTTGGAACAGGAGAAAGCAGGGGGAAAAAAAAAGCCCACAAGACAGAGGAATAGCCTGGGGAATATCCATCTCTCGTCCTGTGTCATATCCACTGTGCTGGATTCCAATGTGAACATTATGATTGTCTGCACTGCCACCACACTGTCAGTCATGACCATATTTGCTGTCAATCTCTGTGAAACCTTGTCACTGGGAGATCAAATTCTGATAAAAGTTGGATTAGATTTGTTCAAAATCCTGTTTCTACAGTATGCCATCGTCTGAACCGTTCCAATTGACACTGTGGGTGATGTTCATGTTAATGATTAACGTCTTCATTGACCACATGACATCGAGGCAGCATTTTTCTATCATTGCCATCAATGGAGAAATCGGCCAATGCTTCCAGCTTTTAGGGTGAAAAGTTTGAACAATTGTGAAAGTGCTTCATGATAAGTTTTTTTTCTCGTGAAAAAAAAGGGTAAATGGTGTGAAAGTCGCAAAAAGAAAGTGATGACTATTTCAGCGACCATTTGACGTTTTACACGGCAGAAGATGCAAAAGGCTTTCGAGACATTAGAGACGTGCTGCTTGTCAACAGGCGAGGCAGGCAACTGCTAGGGGCCCCGGGCCAGAAGGGGGCGCCCGACGGCTGACAAACGTTGAACCACAGCAGTTGCTCAAAATGTGCAAATTTTGCAACGGCAGTAGGAAACCTCCCTAAGGGGGCCCCATCTGACAGCACTCGAACACAATATTTCTGTGAAAACCAAAGTTTGTCAATGAGAGTCGCAGAAGGGAAATAAATAATAATGATCTGTCTGTCAGGGGTAAAAAGAGGAAAATGGGTTCACGCTGGGACACTGGGAGATATAATGTTGATGAACGCTGTTTGGAGGGGCCCCAAATGAATTATTTGCCCCAAGCCCCAGCAGAGGCCAGCATCGCCACTGCTTCCACAAGACAGTAAGAAAAGAGCAAGCATTAAGGAGATCGTAGCACTGCTCTGTGAATTGTCACCGCAGAATGTCATCAGCCAAGTCGTTCTTTGTTTTTTCATTGTTAACAGAGAGCTGCTGACATTTTAAGGTTTTAGACGATCAAACATGAACTTCATAGCAACAGAATCAGACTCTATCGTTTGATCCTCCGGCTGCTTCTGGATCACCAGAAAAGCTGTTCCTGTCACCGTCCCCAGGATCGTGCACCGTGATGAAACTACGCCAGAAAAAACCCCAGCGTCTCTGACTTCCCCTGCTTTCTCCTCCTTTTCTCTTTCTGTGTGTGACAGAGAAATCCTCTCGCAGTCAGCGCTCTCTAAGAGGAGAGACAGCGTGAGACTGAAGCAATTACCTGGCTAACACCGAAAAATGCTCCTCTGTGCTCAAATTCCTGCGGAAAGGTTGAGCCTGGCGGGGAAATAAAACCCATTTATCATTTTTAATTAATTATGAGCTGGCTTTGAGCCCGACGCCCCATTGTGCTAAAAAACGTCCAAACTTTATACTCCTCTCGGTTAGAACGCCGCAGACGTTACCTCTCAGTTTGTTTCTGGGAATTCAAACCTTATATTAAGTCATTGCAATGTATTGAAAGTACACTTTACATAGGATGTGTCCTAGCACTTGTGAGAAACTAATAATGAGCTTCATGGTAGTGCCTGCCAAGAGAAACCATCTGAAATCTTCAGATTTTCCAACTGTGCCAGTGCACAGAGAATCCCTGTTTTGATTAGATACTTCCGACTCCAACGCCCAGTTTCTTTTTTGTCGACTCTTTTAAAAGATTCCAAACTATTCATCTCCATAACCCAAAAAAATAGGGGGGAAAAAACCCATTGAATCCCAACTGTAAGAAGTGCATACAATGACTTCTAAGAGTTTCAGAGAGAAAACTCAATGAAAGCTCCTTGATAAGGATCATTTTCCAAGAGAAAAGGCATTGAGGCCTTTCAAAAGATAAGAAAGCCTTTTCCTCAGTTAGTCACAAGCAGAGAGATGGGCTCGTGGTGCAGTGCGGGCATGAAGGGAGATGGGGTTGATGACTTTGAATACTCCATACAGTGGGTTAAAGAAAGAAATAAGTTTGAAGATTACTCTGAATTAACCATTTTTGCCTGCAGTCAGAGATTCGTCTGAGAAGACGGGTTCCTCCTCCTCCTCTCGAGGTCAATATATTTAATGTCACTCCCAACCATGTAGCCTCTATTTTCAGAGCATGACAGCACCTATAATGGATGACTGGGTGGATGGGAGCATTTGACTTTCATTCGCAGGCATGTGTAAAGCTTTGATAAGAAACGCTGGCAGAGTTACAGGATGTCCACTTCCTCTCATTCCAATATGTTCTTTCTCCTTTTCCTTCAACACCCAGATTCAGTCATATCGACAGCTTCGACATTTGTTGACAGGAAGAAGAAGGTTGGATAATAAGGAAGCAAGGACACTGACGACACCAAGACTCTAAAGTTTGAACAAAGCAGTGGCCAATTTTGGGCCCGATTCCGCCCTTACAACAAAAAACCAAAAGCCCTATCCCTAATGGGTAACTCTGTATTACCTGGAGACCGGTGATCATTTGTAATAATTGCGCAGGACATCTGTGCTTTTAATCCTGGCTGAATCAACCATGTCTGCAATTTGTGAGGTAAAACCTCCCAGGCAAATTACCTATTATGATTGAGCAAACAAAGATACCCTCTGATAACAGTTATCCTGTCCCAATCGGTATTCTAGTAATGATTGGTAGTAAAATAAATGTAAAAGGTCTCTGTGGCTTTTTCCAGTCGAGTAACTGGAGGCTTCTTGGACACCACGTTTTTGGTGCAAATTGAGTTGGCTCATCTTGCTACACAGTATGGAGACCCATTCACAGAAAAAATAACATAAAATCCATCAGAAGAATATATCAGACATCAACAAGTGATGGATGGATGGCAGGCTCAACAGCATGTGGTCAGGATGATTTATATCTTTCAACAGGTTTCAATCAGAAGCCTGTATAATGCTAGCACTGTGTGTACATTAAAGCATAGTCGCCTGCAGAACGCAAGTGGCACTTCATTGGCTTTTATTAAATTGAATTTGAAAAGAAGATGGCAGTGATGTCATTATTGTTGCTAGGCAACCACTACATCAACTGTGCAGTAATTTTCCAATCAATATCTCCAAATAATGAAAATAGAGGGGATAAAAGTCTGGGGATGGGCTCAATTACCAGAGATCCACACAGAATACTAATCCTGTGTGAATAGGCTAAAGGGATTATAAATTTCAGAAACCTGGAGTCAGTAAAGTTTTGTTACAAATTGCTTGTGTTGGTCACACAAATTAAGGAAATTCTCAAATTTAAGTAGCTGGAACTGCATATTGTTTGGTATTTTCTGGATTGGTTAATGACTTATTCATCAGTTGTTTGTTTCAATGTTTTAATTTAATTGAAAGTATGAGCAAAGGCTGAGTTAAGATCTAACTTGACAAAGGCAAAACCACCATGAAAAGCCTCCAGTACAACAAAAGAAGAAGAAATAAATACAGTCCTCATGAGACAATTAGAGAAATGGTACAAGACTAGATCTTTTCATGTATCAAAGTGGAAGCCAAATGAGATAGCTTAATTGGGAAGGAATTACAGTTCCCCCTTTGAGCTTCTGTGGGAACAAGAGAACTAAATGGTTGCAAACCTCACACGAAGGGAGGTTACTTTATCTGGAACATCAGAAACATCCAGAAGCCGATATGGCTCATGAGCCAGTGAGAATTAGTCCTATCAAACCCTCAATTTGCCCCATTGATCCAGACCCAGCTGTGGGTTCCTGGTGAGAGGAATGGAGGATGAAAGCCAATACTGGCCACAAATCGATAGACCTTCAGTGACTCCAGCAAATAAACACAAGATGCTCCACCACTCCCGAGCACAGGCAAAGAACGGGAGCTAAAACGCTCTCAATCACTCTTCTCTTACTCATTGGAACTGATGTTATCCCCGCTGTGTAGAAAAAGGAGAATCTGTTTATACGAACACATCCTTTGCTCACTTTTAATACTAAGTTAGAAGGTGATGGAGTCGGCAGAGAAGGAATAAAGCAGAGAACAGTTTAATCAATCAATTATAAGACCCAGGAAAAGGTGAATCACTTGGGTTATTAGCTGTGCAGGCTGAGCGAAAAAAGATTTCCTCCATTAAGGTTCTGCGAAGAAGGGATTATTGTCTCTTTTTCTTTAACCATTAAGGTCTTAAAAAAAATTCTTAATGCGAGAATTTCTTTGTACCTCTGTGGCGTGTAAGCGGTGAACCCAAATATCATCATCACACACGTGTATGGTTTAAGTATCACTTAGCAGTGCATGAATTAAACATGCTTTTTAATATCGCTTTGCCCCTAGAGGCTTAATCAAAGGATCTTGTTTCCAAAGGCAAGTTTTTCCCAGCTCTCTCCAAATCCATCACAGAAGCGACAAGACTTTTTTTTGCTAAAGTGGCCTTAAAAATGTTTTTCACACGTTTAAGTTAATATCAACTTCTGTACACTCATAACTTAGTTATTGACTCTGAAGTTGTTTTGATGTTGGTGTTGTTTTTTTAAATGCAGTGAAAACCTTTTACTTTCCCACTCAATAAGAAAATATACATATTCAAATCTTGGGATAAAAATAACCGAAGTCTTGCTCTACTTTCACCACAAGTGGAGCCCTCTTAAAGGGCTCTTTAGGCTCCGTCACCCACCTTTGAGTATCAACATTTGCATAATACATAAAGCTAATCCTAAAGGGCCCTTGAAGTCATTACATCTTCAGTCTTTAATGGAATTCCAGGTTAACATGTTCGGGGTTGTGCTTTGAGGCAGACCAACAATGCATAACAATTGTTGTAATTTAAATATCCTGTAACAGGGGACAAACCCTGACAGCAGGTCAGACAGGAACATAACACGATGCCACACCTCATTCATCAGCAAAGTAAAAAGAGGGACGGCAGCCAAAAATATTTGATTAAGATGAGAAAAAAAACACAACCCGCCGAATGTGTGCTTGGAGTAAGGGAGGAGAAATATTACAGACACCAACACTAAGCAATGTTTATGTTGTGTAACAAGCTTTTTTCCAAGTCAGAGCAGTTGGGTGTTCGGTGCCTTGCTCAAGGGCACATTTGCAGTACTTAGGAAGTGGCCTGGCATCTCTCCAGCCAGACCAACTTCCATATTATGATGCGCCTCTGGACTTGAACCGGCGACCACCGGTTCCCAACCCAACAATTTTTTGTGTGAATGGTTGAAACCAAAAAAGAGCAACAAGGAAACTTATTTGTCTCGTCAATTGGTCGGAAACTCAACCATGCTAAAACACGCTACTGGACAACTCTTCTAGTGTGAGTGCGTCCTATCTTAGATCCAGTTTTAAAATCTCTATTTTAGCTGTAGCCATTGGTTGGAAGTCGAGATTCCAGGGGCAAGAAACTTGAAACTTTCAAGCAGAGAAAAGTCATTTACATCATGCTCTTTCAGGTTGTGTGATGTATATTTTAGATTGAATTTTCTGTGTGTCTGTTATTGTATTTCTTTGTGTGGAAAGTTTTTGTTGTTGCAGCTTCTTTCTCTGGTACTGTTGTTGATGCTTCCTTGGCAAAGGTGTTTCTCAAAGAACTCTCAGTTGGATTGATTTCTCTTGCAAAATTAATAACCTTGACTTCGTCAATGAAGGTGAAGGTAATAAAGAAATAGAATACAATACACACTTCTAGCAGACAGGTTTCGACTAGGAGGATAATTTCTTGCTCTCTGTGCTGCTTTTTGATATTTAGAAAAACAGAAACAACAAACAAAAGTACTTTTTAAAAGATGTTTCTGTACTCTTCACTGTGTTATTTTGTCTTTCAATGCAGCCAGACAATACAGCTCATCGTCCTTGGGAAAAGGCAGGCAGAGAAATCCACTTCTGAGTGACTTTACTATCTCAGTAGTTGTGATTCAGAGGAGAGAGAAGCGAATGCCTCACCTAGACACAGGGCATATTGAAAGAATTTATTTAGGAGTTTCTCCGTCCGTGTGTTCCTTGAGCTGAGCTTTGGAGAGATTCCAGCACAGATGAAATGACAAGTGTATCGGCTAGGGGACAGAGGAGAGCCTTTGAAATAGACGGACCGGAAAGAAAAAAATCAGTGAATAACAGAGGGGATAATAAAAGTAAAGCTGCCTTCTGAAGTGTATAGTCGCAATAGTTCATTTGCTGTTCCACAACAGTTGTTGGTAATATAATGAGTTGACTGATAGGGACAGATAATTGTTTGACTTGTTTGAATGTTACACTGGCATTAGTGACAAAATTTAAAAAAAAAAAAAACATTACTTAGTCTTCTTATACAATAAATGATTGAATGCACAAATCAGGAGCTGTTTGCTACAACAATGCTAACAGCAGAAGTTGTTTGACTGTGATAGAAAAACATCAACGAGAAGGAGTCACTCCTCAAAAATATTGTAGACAGTTAGCTTCTGTATGCTTACTAAATTAGCTTTAGCCTGGCTATTGACTGTTGATTAGCTAACTAGATTAGTAAGAAGATCTCGTATTTCTTCATGCTGATTAAGTTAACTTTAGCCTTGCTCCTAACTGCAAACTAGTTTATGTATTTGGGAGACAACCATGTTTTGTAAAGACCAATTCAGAACTTTAGCAAAGCTAGCTTCTGCCAACTAGCTTATGTAGTTGGGAAACCCAGTTTTCTAAAGAAGATACATTTGGACTAGCTAGTTGCTGCCAACTAGCTTCTGTAGCTGGTGGACTGTTCTCTGATTAAGGAAGCTAGTGACTGACTTGTAGATGCTAACTAGTGAACATGTGCATGGTATGTTCTTCTATGAGCTGATTCCGTTAACCATTGACAGGCTCATAGTGCTAAGTAGCTAACATAGTTGGGGAAACCACTGGTAACCATTGGTTCCCACTGGTTTATAGCTGCTAATTAGCTAACTATGTCGAAAATAATTGTGGTGAGATGTCGTGATAATGATGTAGGAACAGGTTTTTTATTTGCTATGGGCAGCAAACACAATCCACAGCCCTTTCCTCAACTGCTATACCGAAACCCTGAGGTTGTCTAGACCCTTTATGTTGAGGACAGTAAGTTTACAACCCATGGAGACCCAAGAGTTTCCACTGTGTTGTAGTGCATCCTTGCTGTTTACTGGAACTTACACAGGCTTTTGTTCTTCAAGGGGAAGGCTCCACTGGCAACATTACCTACGGACCTAAGAGACGCAAAAAATCAATTTGTGGATGGATTTTGAGTTGGTATTTTTCTTTAACTTCTTAAAAAAAAAAAAAACTTTGCAGACAAAGACTCTTTTCATGGACTATCAAAAAGCACCCCAAACGGTCGTGTAAAGGGTATAGATAAAAGCTCAATCATGAAGAGAAAGCGAGATAATGCTGTTGAGTGCCATAATACCTCGGGGCATGATTGACCGCCATTGAGGAGAAGTGAATCATTTCTCACGGGGCTGTCAGGCGCCTTAATTGAAGTACGCCGCCATTTCTCATGTGTTTAGGTGCGGATGATTAGAGGAAAATGCCACACATTTTCTGACTTGTGTTTTGTAAAAGGTCAGACAGTGGGGGAGACAGTGTGTGGAGGAGGGTCCCCGCTATCTCTTAGAACAGCCCCGGAGGAGCCCCCAGGGAGCCGTGCTCCAGAACAAAAACAGCATGTGTGGTACTCTGTGTGTGTGTGTGTGTGTGTGTGTGTGTGTGTCTGCTTTTCTGTATGTGTGTTGTGTTTGAGGCCCAGTCTTGAAAACAGAGCTCACTTTGAACAGGGGTGCAGAATAGCAGCCTTGTTTAATGACAAAAACACAATAATAAGGATGACAAACAATATACCCTGTGAGAGCATTGAAGCCGAAACAGCTGAAATTGAAGACTTCAGTTTACGCACGAATGCTTCCATTACGCTGATCGCATTATATCTACGCTTCAAAACACCCACTCAGTTGCTTATCCTCCCACTCATCACAGTGCCCCTTTTTACGTTATTATTAGCTCTCTTATAAGGCCATTATGTGCACCACACTGTCACTGGTCTGACAAACTCCAGCAGTTATCAGATACCCTCCTTTCTCAGGATTATACAACTGCACCACCACAAATGAAGTCTATTCAACTTTATTAGCAAATGCACCTCCACAACCCCTCTAAATTCAGTCTATCAGGCTCTGTAAGGTGTCAGCCTAGACACCAGAAAAAGGCTGCACAAAGAGAACCAAATGCACAAAGAAAACACAATTGGACTAGACATTTTACAAAAAGGATTTTTTTTTTCAGTGGAGACAGGTTGGTAAAATACCTCCCCAAAAAAAGCACTGGCTCAAGGCTGTTGTTCAAACAAATATTAGAGAATGTTGAAATTTGGAACTGAGAATGATGGTAGAAAAGTTTGAAAGCACGCAGCACTTTACTTACCTCAGAGTTTTCTCTCATTTTGAACAAGTAGAATCTGTTGCACACTGAAGTGGAAAGCATACTTCACAACACCATGGAAACGATGGTCTTTCAGTGTAAACTAAGTGGTAACATTGTTGAAAAAAAGTGTTGAAAAATGAAGCTGAACGCAGAAGTGCAAAAAACTGCAGTTCCTCAAGTGTCCACTTGAGGCTTGCTCCAAAAGTCCTTGAAGTCCCTTTAACACCCATGTTAAAACTCCCATTTTGACAGCAGAAATAAACAAGTTTACAGCTATGTTCAAAAAACAAATTTGGTATCAAATGCTTGTTTCTTTATTGGTACACACTGTACAAAGGAAAAAACTTTCCTTTACACCTTATTTGCCTTCATTTTATTAAGGCTCACAGTTATGCATAATTATGTGTGTGGCTGATCTGACCGACAGACGGGCACATCGTAGCTGTTTGTCAGAAGGCAAAACTTTGAAGCTGATTTACTAGCCTCAACTGAAAGCAAATATGGGTGTGTTAACCTTCACCAGACTTGGCACTGCCCACATTTGACAAATTGTGTCCTGGCTGGGAAACTTCAGATTCAGGTGTTATGTCTCCCTATGTTCATCTAGAAACCCTTTCTAAACCTTAAATAGTTTGCTTATGATCATGTGTTGACAGTTGAGAAATACATGGCAGCTTTTACAAGTTTTAAAATGTGCAATGGAAGTTGATTGCTTATTTTTGCCATAAAGGCCAAAGCAGTTTAACACAGCTACTTTTCTGCCTGGAGGATTTTGCATTCTCTGCAACGATGAGCTCTGTAACCCTTGGAGAGAATATCCTGTGCTCACACAAACTTGCATTTCATCTGACTCCAGGTGCAACAGTATTTTAAAGTAAAGTTTTCTGCGTGAACCAAAATGTCAGAACTGAAAGGGTTCACAGGCAAAACTCTGATAGATGCATCGCATTTAGAGAAAATGCTGAAAAAGAGCCCAACAGCGGGAACATTTTGAGTCGGCAGGTTTGATAATTTAAGATCACGCTGGCTCTGGGTGTTGCTGCATTCACAAAACTGCCTTATTTTTTCATCATGACCATTAATCTCCATTCCTTTCAAAAAATGTGCAGAGAGCTACATTTAAATCACGTGTGGGCCGTGTCGGCTGCAGAGGACGTCTTATCTCCGCTACCTGCTTTTTCCTCTCTCGATGTTTAAGTGCCTTTTGATTTCTAGAAATAACTGGGTTTGCTCCCTTTAGATCCTGTCTGGCTGGTTTGTGGACCCTTATGTAGTCTGGCAGCCGCTGACAGCCCAGAAACGCAGATCTCCATCCCTGTTAGCATCCTCCACATCCCTCTCTCCTGCTGTAGACGCTCTCTCTCTCTCCCCGTCTGCTCTCGGAGGACACCAATTTAGAGGTGTCTGTCTAATTGAAAAGGCAACATTTATCTCTTGTGAGTGTGTGTGTGTGTGTGCGCATTCCTCTCAAGAAGCCACTGAAAGCACCTTGACTCACTTGTTCATTAAAGTGTGCTGGATGAGAAAGCTTTCGCACACAGTGTGGGAAGTTCTGTCCGCCTTTTGATTAAGTCATCCTCCCTCCTTCACATTTTTTCCCATCACGTCTGCCTCCCTCATTCTTGACTTCTCATTTTATGTATTTCGCTCAAAGATATGTTGAAAGACTTTGTATTTCAGACTGCTCATATCTCTGTGTGCTTCATTTTGGCATGTAAACACCGTTGGATTTCATATTTGTAAGGCAAGGCTGTAAAAGCTTATTAAAGAGACCAGTATTGGCTGTGAAAATATGAGTGGATTAAGGTAAATAATGCTGTCGTGGATTTACTGTAACATGAATAATATATTAAAGTACAAAGTATAAATAACACATTGATTCATAATCTTCAGATTTTAAGGTTTGTAAGGGTGGATGTGGTTATGTTGCATTTCTGCAGTGTCATGCTTTCCCAACTTGTAAAAATTAAGCAGATCAGTCATGCCTGAATGTAATGCCACGGTGGTGCAGTGGTTAGTGTTGTCGCCTCACAGAAAGAAGAAACCTGGTTCAAATCCCAAGCCGGGCAGGTGTCTTTCTGTGTGGAGTTTACATGTTCTTCCTGTGCATGCGTCCCACCGTCCAGGGTTAGCGTAAATTGGGGACTCTAATTTGCCTGTAGGTTGAGAATGTGAGTGTGGCTGGTTGTCTGTCTCTATATGTCTCTATGTTGTGATTGGCTGGCGACCAGTCCAGGGTGTACCCCGCCTCTCGCCCAATGACAGCTGGGATCGGCTCCAGCTCCCTCCGTGACCCCAAACTGGTAAAGCTAATGCATGGACGGATGGATGGTTCCATATCCACTAAAGTTGCGCATCAATTTTAAAATGTTCAGTAACTCCAAAAACGTGTCATCTCTGCATTCCAAGTTAAATGTCTTCTTAGCAACACTTGAAATTGTTTTGCAAAAAAAAAGACATTTAGGATCTTAGTTGAATTATGGCAAATCTAAACAAAGGCATAACCAGATTTGAAGCCCACTGTCGGGCTGTGTCGGACGTCTTATCCACTTTGGATGACCCATTTGTGCTAATTTAAATAATGACATTATGCGGAAAACCAGATCTGCCAATAAACCTGAGACTCATTGTATGACTTCATATTGTACACCACACACACACACACACACGCAGGCAGGGAAGTCAATGCTCATTCTTTGGATTAAACTGTGATTCCAATCCAAGATAACCTACGTCTACCACCTACACACTCGCCAACATTTCTCCACAGAGGTTTCACCACCCACTTCCCCCAAAACCGAGAGCCTCAGTGCGCGGCTGAGAGGGAGCACGACTACAGCTGCTGCTGGAGAGATAACGACCGCAGTTTACCTGTAATCCCACACCGGCTTCTAACACACGGCGACGCGAACAACAGCAGGGTATAGGTGTAGGATTAACAGCAGATTGAGAACAGGAACATCAGGAGCCACGGCTACAGAGGCTGGGGAATTTCCACTCTCCAATTTCTGTTTCTTTTTGCATTTTCTTTCCAGAAGTTTGAGCTCCTGCATGTGGCTTTCTTTTCCAAAAACCATCTTGCTTTCTGTTCAAACTGAGTTAACAACAACAGCTTCAGACGTGTGTTTTTATTTTGGCACAAATGCAAGATGAAGAACATAATCTAAATGTATGTTTATTAAAATGTCACATGCAGATGATTACTTCAAGTTTATCTCATCCGCTCTAGAAGGATACTTACATTAAGGTATTAAATATCATGTGCTCACATTTTTGCAACAAAATTGTAGGAAGTCAAATATGAAGGGTACAATATTGGAAAAAATTAAGGAAATTAAGCTTAATGTGGATGTTTTTTTTGGAGAAATGCACAATATCTGAGTGCTTTCAAGGTAAAAGAAGCCTCACAAGCCAGATGTTGTGGTCAGTAGGATGCCTGTTGGCAAAGAGAAACGTGTTCTGCCATGTGACAACTGTGCCAAGATTAAAGATCTACGTCATTAAAGCCGGCCACCAATCCTCCCCTAATAAGAGTAGAATGGAGCTTCAAGGTCAGCGGTAGGAAATTTACGAGTGCCAAGAAGCTGTGGATGCAGGATGGAGTCAGCTCTGCAGTCACAACATAACATTACCTACTGTATGTGATATGACTGAAATGTTTTATTGGAAATGTGACAGAGAACAGAACCAGGTAGATTCTGCAAGGTTGGTTGAAACAGGCTTAAAGATTTTAGGATAATGCCAAACAATTTGAAGAATTAGAATGAGGGTAAGGTCAAACTACAGTTCCTTGGGGTAAGTTCAAAGACTAAGAAATCCATCTTTCCCATTTATCTTGGAGTGAAAAGGTCGGTAATGAATCATTCACATTAAGACATGACAAGCATTGGCTTCTATTATTTTGTTGTACAGTTTGGGGAAAGTTATTTTGTCTCTTTTTTTTTTTTAACTGAACGTCAAAACCTAACGGTGTTGAAGAAATGGCTAAGACTTGACTCCACACAATACGACTCAGTTGACATCAGATGGCTTACGTTGATGAAAGTTTATACGTCAGATGAACACTCGAGGAGGCATGATTCAACATCACACTTCCGTACTCGTGTCTTGCTCAATCACATCTGCAGAACTTTTTTCGAAAGGCAATCGCATATATCCCCAAAAAGACATTATCATTATCAGGGTCACATTGACCCACCTCGACAAAACTGTGACGTCAGTAACACTGGAGCAGACAGCAAGTCTACCAAACATCCTTGCAGATGTCAGGAGAAACAGTTGACACTCTCCAAGCTGTATTTGGTGTTCTAATAACAGCTGAACTCTGTCAGGTCTGACTGACATTAGAGAACAGTGAATAAACCTAATGACGTCCGTACATTATAATCTAAATAACTACAGAAATTCCACCACAAACGGTCCATTTAAATCACTATAACAAACTATTCTTCACAGTCCATCTAACCCTCACCACTGAACAAGACCCAGAGATACTTCAACTCCTTACTTGCATTGAGTTAACATTTGTACAACACATGCTCGACAAACAAAAGTGAAGTGAATGCTCCACTTTTTCTCTTGGACTTTTCAGATCTCCTCTTTGCGACTTGGGGAGAAATGACGTCAGCCCGAGCGGCACGCTAACGCTACACGCTGTCACCGAGACACGTACCAGATAAAGAAGTTTCAACTGTCTGACATCAAAGCTGCAGACAATAACTTCAGAAAGCGTGGGCGGTGAAAGTGTGTTTGCTGACTTTAGCGGAACAAATTGCGCTGGACGGTTTTGACAGCTCGTCCTGCAATTTTGAGGAGATGTAACGTTTGTGTTTACAGTATTAATGTCACAGATACTGGAGATTATGTATATTTATACCTCTCACATTCAAACTGGTCCTCTCCTGAGCCCACACACAGTGAATCAGAGCAGCTTTTTCCTCCATATTTCTTTATGCCTTCTTGAAATAGCTATTAAAAGTCTATATGGTCTCTGGTGTAGAATAACAAAGATACAGTATGGCTTCTTTGTTTTTGCTCAAGCACCTCAGCCCCTGTTGGAGTTTGCAGCCTGTGTGGCAGTGGAACAAAAGCTTGACTCCAGATTACGCAAAAGCTTCACAAAAGCAAACAGCGGTACATTTCCCTCCAGGCTGGAGGCTCACCTCAGATCACACGGCAGAGCGCGGAGAGAAATAGTTACAGCTCGACATCTATAAGATAAACGTCACACAAACTCGACCCCCCCCCCCCGACAAGCAATGGCAAAATAAAAGGCCTATTGATTTTGAAATAATAAAAATAGTCAGTCTCTACAGCGCTTTGAGTCGCAGCATTACCTTGATATCCGTCCAATTTCAGGGATGGCTGCAACTGAGTGAGTTTAGGCCTTTTAATCACTAACCTGTATGATTTGCTAGAAGGCAATCATCAGTGGTCATTTTCAGTCATTTTCTCCCAAGGACACCACTCCATGACTCGTCGATTTGGACATGTGACCCAACATGTGTGCGTTAATAACCCCACCGCACCACCCTTTCTGTATCGAGCCCCATCTCAAAATGTTTCGTCGATTAATATTCCCTCACATGCTGCTACCGGGTGCTAACCTGCAGAGAGAAGGGAGTTTTTAGGTGCACCGTTTCGATAGCAGTGTTTCTGCACAGCTCTGGTTGGGGGGGGATTTGTTTTTCCCTGCGGTTTTTCTCCTCAAATACCCGATGCAAGCCGGACTGAATCTCAATGTTTGCCAGAAAGAGTTGAGGTGCAGTTTTGGAATGACGATTCTGTGGCTGAAAACCAACTTGTCGAATGGGTTTTTTTTTTTTAAATCCGTATGAGATAAATAAAGAAAACGATCTTGTCTCATTTTTGCCTTTAGCCAAGATGGCTTGGGATGTAAGATAGGGTAGAAAAATTATTTTAATGAGAAACTTGAATCGTTCACTGCCTAGATTCAACATTCTAGATTTACTTTTCTTCATTTAAGATGATTTATTTTACCTGCTAATAAAAAAAGTTAGTAAAAATGACATTTAAAGCCATGTGCGACTGTACTAACTGCTTTGTAGATAAAAGGATGATTTCTTCTTCCTGCAGGTTCACTGGTGTCAAAATGAAGCTGTACCCTTCAACAGTGAACTTCTGCAAAACTGTAGCCGAGTACAAAACTTGTCTAAGCAATTTAATTACCTCACCGAATGAATGAAATAATGAATATGTAGCATATACTGCTCTTTTGTTAATTTAAGGTAACATGCCTTGGGATGAGAGCAGAGAAACACCATGAATAGGTAAAATCATTCATAGTAAATGTCTGAATAAAGCTGAAACGGCTTCTGGTGATGAACTATCAAAAAATATTTAATGTAAATGTTTGAATCTCTTTATACTGAATCAATCCAAGAAAAATGATTTCAGATGTTCTACTCCATCTTGATTTTGACACATGCAGAAGCATCAGGGGGAAAAAAACAGATTTCAGTTATTGCATTTTCAGAAATGTGCTTTAAAAGTCAATAATGAGCCCTTGAAATGATTAGCAAAGTTAAAAAGAATCATTTTTTTCCTTTCAGTGGGTTCACAAGTGTCCAAAGAAGCTGTAAAGTTGCACAGCTTCAACAGTTAGCAGTCCAAACTGAGAATAAATCTCTGGCCATTCCTGGAGTCTGAACAGTTAAACATGCTATTATCACACTAGTAAGTCTAACACATCTCCTTTATGGGCCCTAAATCATTTCTTCATTACTTCTTACCACAGCAGGTGGGTGTCTCAAATAAGACGTTCATGCTAAAAGATGATTCGAATTTTCAAATCTCTATTAAAAAAAAAAAAAAAAAAAAAGCACCTCAAGTGTGATGACTCAACCGCAGAAAAGAATCATCACTAAAGTATATATTTCTTTTTAATGTTAATGGATGAGAAGCTGGAGCCTTTGTTATGATGTTGTTATTGGTTTCTTTTTGATTTAACTGTCAGCAGAGGGCTCTCATGATCTATCCATAACGACCCTGACCTCTCATCTGCACTCTGTTGCAGGAACTGTATTTAATGACTCCCACCATCAGCGTCCTCTCATGAGAATATTGAACAGCTTTTCTCCTCTTCCTGCTGGGTTTTTTTTTTTTTCCACCTCAAACAATGGTGGAGATTATCTCACCTCGCTGTCAAGCACCGTGTTGCTTTGATTCCTGCTGCTCCATGTCACATTGATTCCCTCGCTCCTGTTTGGACTGGATGAAATGATATCCATCCCCCCTTTCTTTTACTGTGTCCTCAAGTATACATGTTCAAAAGCTGTCATGTTGAGCAGATGACCTCATCAGCTGCACACTGGCCTCTACTGGGTGATCTAAGTTATTGCCTGAGGAAAGGAAGAAGAAAAGGGGTAGAAAAGGCTTGTTTTGGTGGAGAAGGTATAGGATTATTTCAAAGATTATTTTGCAGATGGAAGATGTCAGCCACATTAGAGGTCCTTGTTTGTGCTGATGGGTAGTTTTGGACTATGCATGGATATAGGAATGAAAAATGGCTGGGTAATTTCGCTGCTTCTTGTGAACACGCCGCATCTCCCCATCTCCCCAAAACACTCTTTTGGCAGGCTTTGAATTACCTGCACTCATCCCTGCCTAAATTGTTCAAATATGTTAGAAGTTGATCAAACAGAAAGGCTTTTCGGAGCGTGCGGCCCGACAGAGCTTTTCCCCTGTGGGATGTTGGGGATCAGACATGAAAAACAGGGAAAGAACAAAGGCTTGTCGGGCCTGTTAAAGACGGCGAGACCACAGCGGCCCATCAAAATTCATTCGGTGAAACAGGCATGAAATGCCCGCAGCCTGCAAGAGCCTCTCAAACATGTCAAAACTCCACTTCTTGTCTCTGAGAGACTGCGGCGTCAGAACAGGGAGATACTTTTATATGAGACGTGAAGCCTTTGCTTCACTTGGTTTTTCTGTCTTCTTGAAAGATAAAGTGATAAATACTATGTCTGCAGGTCTTTTGTTTTTTTATCAATGAATACTTCACAAACACGTAGTTATAAAAGGCATCCTGCATGTCAGAGTAAACTTTTGTGGCTGAGGCTCAGTTGGTAGAGTCGGTCGTCTCTCAACCAGACGGTCAGGGGGGTTCGAGCCCTAGCTCCTGCAGCAACATGTCCGATGTGTCCTTGGCCGAGACACTTAACCCCGAATTGCTCCAGCTGCAACTTGTTGAAAGTTGTAATTGCTAGCAGCATGCTACTTGACTTGTTTTACTTCACTCAGTAAGAGCAGATGTTGTTTTTTTACTGGCGGTTTGGGCAGTGCGTTCCCTGTGATAGATTACATCCCTTTATGTACGATGACTGTTTTGACTCCCGCTTTAGTTTTTAATGAGTGGAGATAATTCCACCCATCTAATTACAGAGTAAAGAGTGTGGACTTTGCACCAAAACGTTAGACAGACCGGTTCAACAGACCACAGGAAGATATCTTAAAATGAATACTAATGATGCTGGTAATCATGTCTGTTAGCAGAGGAGACAAACTTTCTGAGGTTTGTTTGCAAAGGTGAAGAAACCTGTCACTTGTGCTTTGAAACCAACTTCCTGTTATTTGATTATTTCATGTGTGTGGTCGTTTTTTCAAGCGGTCATGCACAAGAAGGCATGTGTTCTGTGTTTCTACTTTAAATGTTCTTAAATATTGATGATAACAGTGTGCATGAGCATCAATCAGGTGACTCTTCTCAACCAAAATGGAAGAGGCTACAACTTAAAATGATTTTTCTGATATCCTTACATGTACACACTGCTGATTATTCAATAACTTGTTATTCTGTGCCAAATGTGAGGGATGATTTTTCTTGAATCCCTTCCACGCCAAAGAAAGACTGCTATTTTTAACTTGTTTACTCCGGATAGCAATGATAGTGTCACTCAGTTCCTGCTCTGCCAGAGTCGGTGCGACCCTCAATGAATCAAACATAGCTCGCGACGCACTATATTCCGGGCCTCGGTGACAGTCTTATTTCCAGCCATCGAGGAGGCGGGGAGAAAGTTATTTACTGAGAACGGTGGACAGAGGAAGATTGGACATCCCTGATCTGTCAAGGACATGACTTTTGACCGAGGCGAATCCCTCACTTTTATTGCATTGTCTTTGGGGCCCATTTGGCACGAGGAGACGGAATTGGAAGGCTAACGTGGCACATTGCCTTCATCTAGCACTGTCTTCCACTGCTACGTTTTTTTTGTTTTTTTTTTAAAGAGATAAAGTCCATTGTATAACCTGTAGCGTCTGGAAACACTGGAACATTTCTTTGTAGCTTAAGGCCTTGATTTTCCAGAGCAAAATGCTGATCCAAACATTAATTACACCAACTTTGATCATGACGACGCACCGTCTGGATGTCTGTCACAACTTTTAACAAACTACTTAAGCAATCAGCTTAAAACATCTCTGATACCAGCTGGCCAAAACTTAATTGAACACCTGTTTTCCCTAGGCGTCCTCAAAAATCTTGCCATCACAACAAAACCTAATAAACATGTAAATAACTTTTTTTTATATGCGACGTCCTTGACCGAACAGTGAGAGGGAGAGTTGGAGTTGGGAGCGGCGAGCAGCCACCATGGAGGGCCATGTGCCGCATCGCAGAGATCCGCTGCCTGAGCTCCTCTGACGTCAGCCTCAGAACCTGATGGGAATTCAATACACAGCCTCCACACCCTCTAATTTATTCCACAATACAATCGGCTGCAGCTTGTTTTTCTGCACTTCCATTGATGGTTTGGGGGGGGGCCGATGAACCACCACTGACGTTCAACATCGATTCTTTAACTGGTGTTTCTTGTGGTTCTGTTGGCTGTCTTTTTGCCTGTTGGGAAACACTTGATAAAAGGGACCGCCAATGACACACTTATCATCAAAGTTTACAGGGGAGATCAAGGAGATCTGATCCGACACAGACGCTGAAAATGACATTGTCCATATACGATCTCTAAGGCTTATCCCTGGTGTTAATGCATTCTAAAGCAACTGCATAAAGAGCAACGCGATTATATAATTTTCACAGATCTGCACTTCAGACTTGGTAGGCCCTTATCTGAAAAGCTCCTGGGTATGATGTAGATATTTACAAGAAAGGAAAGCGATGATTACTGGTTTGTCAGAGATGCTAACATACTGTAAAATTGTTTGTTTGTAGCCTTATCGGTTGCAAATGCAAGAAGACAAGGTAAGGTGTAGACTCCTATTGAATATTTCACACATCTCCCCAACATCATTGAAGATTCACAACAAAGATACTCTTAAATAGGAAAAATATATTTCACAGGTCTTTCAAGATGCAATCTTTTCCTCTTGCAGAGATATGTGTGTCTGTATTTCTACTCTAGGAAATATTGTCTGTAACTTTGACTTGCATAATGTATTTTTTCACATTTATTCCACTGAAAGCTGCAAAAGCAAACTCAGAATGACAAAAATACTCCATCGTAGAAATGATACATTTGAAATATAGAAAGGGCAGTTCATTTACCTTGTTATTGGCTGCAGTGTTCTAATAAAATAGATTGTACAATCTGATGTTCGCATAATACACTGTAAGGGTAGCCACTGTTTGGCTGATTTTCACTCCTTGTTATATACCGTATGTTCCATTTCCCAACCAAACTCATTCCGTCTTGTTTTCTCACTCGCACAATGCAGTGTTTGCTCGTGTCCACCATCCTATTCACCATCACCCAGCCTCTGCAGCAAGCTATTTCCATCCATCAGCAACCCAACCCGGCAGATTTTCTGTGTTCCCACTGCTGTCATTGTCTAAATTCATCAGCACAAAACTCTATTTGCTGCGGCTTTATTTACCAAACCATAAATGCTGCGATACTGTATGTGGCACAAATAAATAAGGGAGCTTATTTTCCTGCATGGACAGATCCAATCATTCCCGTTCAAAATGGAAACACAACTCAGAGCTGCTGTGCCAATGGCAGTACTTTCACTACAACAGGGGCTGTGCTCAGGGAGGGTGTATTGGGGGGTGGGGGGGGGTGGCTTTTGCCCACAGTCACAGCCCAGGGCGTTAAACATGACCTTTTTAGCTTGCCACTGGAAATTAGAACAGTCAGAGGGGACAGGGAGTCTTGGTGTACGAACAAGGCAGAGTGTGGCGGGGTTAATGTGGCTCACACAGGCCACTGCAGTCAAGGTAGTTTCACCCTGTGTTTAAAGAGCATCCAAGTCCCCCCGAAGTGCACTCAGTTTAGTCGGCTCGAGGGCAGAGCTGTTGGTCTCTGCAGAGAGTACACTGTCAAAACGGCAAAAGAACAAATGTTTGTACTGAAAAGTAGAAATCAAACACAACTCGAAGCTTCAAAGCTAAAAAAGTTAAAACACCAACGGTTCAAAAATGAAAAGTAAAACATTTAAGAAGAGAAACATGGACCAGAGAAAAATATTAGATCATCAAAAGTCATTATTTAATTACTAGGCGCTCAAGAGAGCATGCATCAGTATTTAGATTGACAATAAGGTTAAAAAGTAGTTGTTTTATTAGATGTATTTTTGGGCTGTTATGCCTTTATTCAGAGGATTGAGAGTGAGTGGGGAAAGACATGCGGGAAAGGTGCCACAGGTTGGACTTGAACCCAGGCCGCCCACTTCCAGGATAACATCCTCTGTACAAGGGGCGCAAACTAACCACTAGGACCCTGGCGCCCTGGTTTAAATTGGTTTTGAGTTAAATTTAGTGGCTGAAGTGACGATGTAGTTAAGTCGACTAAGGATGTTTGCAGCAGACAATACTTGTGTACATATAGGAGGTCACCTGGTGTCCCAAAGCATCTCACTGTTCAACTCAATCGATTTTGGGGGTTGTGTACATAACTGCAAACTCCCTAGATCAAGTCCAGAGGGGGGTCTTGTTTCATATCACCTTCTTTTCTAGTAACCCAAAATCTTGATCAAAAGAGACAAACTCATGTACTTAAAAGAACATCAGCTGAGGTGGGAGGCAGCAGTGAAACGCCTTGATGTATGAGAGTTACTCATGCTCTATTTATTATATAATGTTCCCCTTGTGAATATTTTCACAAGAAGGTAGTTAAAGCAAACATTAATTAATTCAAATTTTTGATCGCAAACATTTTGCTTAATATTTAGGGCTCCTGACAAAGATGATAGTTTAGGTTTGTGTTAAAGCAAAGTCCCTTATCGGGATCCTTCAGTGATAAACTGCTTGGGAGGGAAAGTGGAAGGTGTGTGAAGAGCGGACATTTCAAGGGCGGAAGGACGTTCCTACTACGAGACAATGCATCAGACTGTACATAATGTCATTGAAGAACTCGACTCTCAGTGGACTACACATGAGTCAGATTGTTTTTTTTCCCATGTTTCCTCCCTGGAGGCCGCCTTGTACTGTACTGTCCTCATCTTGTACCGAACAGCATGTGAACTGTTGCTTTACCAACCCCGCTAACATCTCTAAACTCCAGCAGAGACAGAGGGCAAGGCCACAGCCCTGGCCCTGGTGTTTATGGTCAGATGGAATGTGAACTCTGGTCGAGCAAAAGAGGGGGAAGTAATAATGAGGCATCCCCCCTCTGCTGGTTGTTTGTTTGGACAGACCGGCTGTCTCACAGCACAAGCTGTGGATGGAATACTAATGGATATGACTAATGAGTCTCTCTCTCTCTCTCTCATTCTCAGGATCCCTTCCTACTCGACTCTCTCGCTCTTGCGTCTCAGTTCCTTCTCTCCAAGTGGATGAAAATCCAAAGTTAGGGAGTGAAAATGCATAATTCATTGACAACTAAAGGGACAGATGTGACAAACATGCACATTTAAGGAAATTTAGGCCAAGTAAAGAAGTGCTTGACAGAACAGTTTCTCCTTTGGGGCTTTGTCAAGCACCCCCCCCCCCCCCCCAACCAACCTTTCCGGATACTGGTTTCTAATCACTTATTGGTGGGTGGACATAAAATCAAGCCTTGGTGTTTGCAACCATAGTGTGGGCCTGCCTAATCCTCTGCCCATGCGTTTGAGGAGTTTAAATTCCAAATCATACTTTCTCCAGATTGTGGCGCCTTGAGGGAGGAACAGGAAGACATCGCAGAGATGCAGAAACTCTCCACTGGGCAAGATTAAAACCTGCTGAGATTTACCAAAGGATTAGACACCCCCTTTGGCATTAGTGGCTGTATAAACATGTCGAAATTATTTTGGTATTAAGTCTGGAAGATTGGGCTCTTCAAGAAGCCGGGTAACCACAGTTCTGTTTGGCCTATTAAAATGCTGGCTGCAAGAAGAATCAAAGACAGATAACTGACACGTACTAGTTGAAGAAAGTATTGTTAAAGCCAATTGATCTCTCTCTCTCTCTCTCTCTCATGTGCACTTAAAATAACATTTTATTTCATCAAAAGCTATGCAAACCCTTCTAATCAGAGAAGTTTGTCACCTCAGTGCAACATTACCATTAGCAATCCAATTAGCGGTAGGATTGGAAAGGAGGCACTAAGTGGCAGACGTTGTTCCACAGCGATGCACCCGATCAATTTAACTTTCCATTCAACATCAGTGGCCATATCACAACATGTGAGAAACGGCATCTCTAAATCCTCCCCCCCCCCCCCCCCCCCGCCACCTTTAACAACATACGATCTCTTTAAACCTGGCAAGAATCCAATTCTCTGCCTAGAAATTATTTGAATATCTTTTAAAAACACTCCACACACACTGGGTCGAATCCACTCAGAGCTAGAAAGCAGCCAAAATAGTGGCTCTAAATAAGAGGAGATTGCATTGATTGAGACAATAGATTACAGCATTTAGGAGGTGCTTTGGCAGCCCATTGGGTGTATGTTATTTAATAGTCACCTCAGGGTTTACCTCCGAGCCATTTAGCAATGTTCTGCATTGGGTTGAAAGTTTTCCAAGTCGATAACCTGGCTTCTTCCTGCACCCG
>NC_083633.1:14602298-14614798 GCF_963584025.1 Labrus mixtus | reverse complement strand
TCCCTCTCTCCCACACCCACAGACACACACAAACAGAGTGCCGTGTTTTTGGCCTGCAGGGTGTGCACAGCGGGGGGGGAATCAACCGTATGGCAGACATGAGGTCGGAGCCAAATCTGGCTCGTACACATGGTGTGTGGCCATGCCACGGAGTGTGTGTGTGTGTGTGTGTGTGTGTATGTGTGTGTGACGCTTAAGGCAGCCTGCACTTAAATATATATCAGGGGCGGTTGTTGCCTAAAGGTGAAAGTTGTGCAGGTTTCACTGGAAGACTGCCGAACAAATGAATGAAAACCACTCTCTGCTCCCTTGCCAGCTCCTGTCACTGTGCCCTTGAGCAAGGCACTTAAGCTGCTACTGCTACAGCAAAACACAAGAGCCTTTACATGAATACAGGAGGAATCATAACTGTGCAGAGCATTGTAAATCAGGACGATGTTATTGAATAACTTGGTTTATCATTGCTAAGATTTCAGAAAAGCTAAACAGATGTCTTATGGGGTAAGGAGTGTAAAGAGTGGTTTCTGGTCAGACAGGTTGTAAGCAATTCTACAATTCACTGAGCAGACGCTTTTATCCAAAGCGACGTACTGTACATCAGAGAGTAAGTACAACACAAGCAAGGATCTAGAAAAGAGGAAACAATGTCAGTAAGCAAGCCAACGCTGATTTAGCTTCATCATCATATCCCACTTTATAAGCAGGTGTACAGACATTCTTGACAAGAAGTTTCCATTGCAATAGAATTATTTGGGCTACAGTGTGTAGACATGTCCAGGCTGACTATATTACACACACTTTTCATTCAGGGGACTTCAATGTACTGTTTATGTGCATGTGACAAGTGTGCATGTCTGTGTAATGTTGCAACATCTCTCACGTCAGCGAGGCAAGGAGAAGTGTGTGTTCCTGTGTGTGTGTGTGTGTGTGTGTGTGTGTGTGTGTGTGTGTGTGTGTGTGTGTGTGTGTCTCATTGCATGCTGCCTGCATGGAAATGTGCATGTAATTTAATTGTACATGCATTATGTGTGTGTGCTGCTTTGTGTACTTTGCTTGTTGCAAGCATGGTAACACACATTGAGTGGGCGTGTGTGTGAGAGCGTCTTGGCTCATGGTGGCTTTGTCAGTGCATGAAAATCATTTATTCATGTTTATCCTATGTGTGTGTGTGTGTGTTGAATACAGAGCCATTTGTTCCTTGCATGCATGCTCTAATGGAATCTCTGTGCTAACACGTGTACTTTAATGTTAAGCTATTATGGCAATATATTTGAATAATGACTCCCTGCTTCTGTAGCTATTCGCTGATATCTTCAAAGTTTCTGTTTTTATACTCCTCAAATCTTCTCTCTCCTGCTAGCTTTGCCCCATCTGCTCCCCTTAATATCCGCGACTCCTCGTCTTCTTCCTCCCCTGACTCTTGTGTGTAGCGGTTAACCCTCCGCGCAGCACTTCTCACTCTGTGTGTGTGCGCGACGGAAGCTTGCTTTTAAAAAATGCATATATTCTATAAGAGGGAGGAGGAAACAGAGCGTGGTGAAGAGAAAAATACGGCCTCTGTGTGCGTTGTGTCAGTGGGGTTGACATCTGATCTTGCTGAGTATGGTGAAGAAGAAAGTGCTGAAAGTACTCTGTGTGTGGGGGGGGATCCTATGTGTGTCTCAAAGTGTGTGTGTGTGTGTGTGTGTGCGTGCGTGTGTGTGTGTTTTGTGTCCTGGTTTCTGTGTGGGTGGTATGAGGAGGGAGAAAGGGAATAGGGTGTGTGTGAGTGCACTTAGTTTAAGTGTCAGCATGACTTGGTGTGTGTGTGTGTGTGTGTGTGTGTGTGTGTGTGTGTGTGTGTGTGTGTGTGTGTGGCTGAGAGATGGATGGCAGGAGGGTATGACGAGGGAGGGAAAAATCCAAAGATGACTGAAAATGTCTGAAAGAGTCCAAAAAGAGGAGAAAATGTACGTAGTTAGGGAGAACAAGAAAAGATGGAAGGGAATCAAAACACTTTGAAGACTTTGAAAAGGGCCTGCTTTTCTTCTTCCCTTTCGTTCTTATTCAAATTCATGTTCCATATTCTTCACTGCGACATGAATGTTATATGAACAGGGCATGCTCAGAATAAATGTTAAATCAAAAGTCGTTCCGTCTGTCCTCCCCTTTCTCTCTTTGTCAGAAAACTGCTCTCTCCAGAGCTTTCCTGACAAATACACCAGTTTGATCAACCTCACACACACACACACACACACACACACACACACACACACACGTGACTGTGCTCCTCTCCAGACTTCATCTCAAAGCAGCAAAACTCCTATACCTCTGTCTTCTTTTTCCTTGTGTGTATTTTATGTTTCATGTTTGGTGCCCTTGGTGTACGGTTACATCAATACGGAAGTGTGTCCCTGAAGGAAATCTATCAATATTTCATTCTATAACTGCTGAAAATGCAAGATCGACAAGCAAGGAAAAGGCAAGGCAAGGGGAGCTCGGCTGGAACAAGCGAGTCGTAACAACTGAATACAGATCCAAAACAGAGAGGGGAGAGAGAGAGTGAGCGAGAGAGAGAGAGAGAGAGAGAGAGAGAGAGAGAACAGGTGTATCAAAACTGATTTACTTTGTCATCGGGCACGTTTACAGTTGTCAGAGTCAGAAGGGTAAGGTAAAGCAGGAAAGAGACGGCTAGTGGGGTACTGGTCAATCAAAGCAGGTAGAACAAAATGACAGCACAAAATCATTTTCTAGGAGCTCATTCAACTTTTCAGAGAACTTTATCTTCATTCTGAGTGCATGGTGCATTTTTTTTTCAAGAATTGGTTCCTGGATCTTGAATTCTGTACCATTAAAGCTGCTAAAACAGTCCAGGACTATTGGAAGAGGGGTTTTATTTCTTAACTTGTACCAAATGGCAAAACACAGGAATAGTGCCACTTCAAGCAGGGATTTTTACGCTACTGTTACAACCCAACAATGAGCCAATATCTGAAGTATTAACAGAGGTTAACCTATAAGAAATGTAAAACAGCAGAGTCTTCAGGGCAGAACAGAAGTGACATTATTTGTGCGACCAACAACTGGAGAAAAGAGAGAGAAAGTAGACTGCAACAGCAGGAAGAAGAAGCAGCAAACACACAGAGATACTGTATGGTTTGAGGGATTATCAAGCTTTGAGCAGAGGATGATATTAACCAACAATACACTTGTTGCGGCCATCGCCTTTAGAGAGTGAGCAATTGGTTGTTGCTGGTTCAATAGTTTTTAGTAGTGTATTATCGAAGAAGTTAAAAGAAGTAAAGTGAGTATTTGAAGTTTTTTTTTTTTTAGCTTGAAGGCAGTATTGAACTATGGCAGGAAATTAACCAGAACAATAAAAAGTTAGAAGACAATAGCTAATTTGGAGACAGACATGTTGACACACACAGTAAGTTTCAAAGATGGTCTCATTGTGCCTCAAACAAAGCTGTCACTCACCAATCCATCATTAGTCTAATTTGCCTAATCCTCTCCGTCCCTCAGATGTAGTGGTATTGTGGGGAAAAAAAAGAAGAAGTTGTTTTGTTCTTTTGGCAGAGCCGCTAAAACATGTAGTAAACTTAGGCTTCATAAGAAGCAACATGCGATATACAAGATGAGAAAACAAGATCTGAATTTGTTAAAAACGTCGCCCTGACACGCTTTTGTACAACTATCAATGTCTCACTCCCTCCAGAAATAGCTTTTTGCCATTTCTCAAGTTTTGTGGTAAGGATGATATATCAACTCTGTTACCTTTAGATAAAGCTGAGACCTTAAGCTGGATTTAAGTTTGATGTAAGGAGTAAGGAATCCTGCATCAGATACTGAAGGGGTAGGTTGTATTTTTAGTTTAGCCTCAGATTTCACCCATTTTAAGCAACACAGCTAACCAGACAGATGCATGTGATTTGAATGAAGTCTTTGAGACTAGATACCATCAACGCACACGGAGTAGCCTGTAGTGTGTGATTTTATTTTGCATTAACTAATAGTTCTAGGTACTGCAAGAGATTGCAAAAGAAAGAAGAAGACGGAGGAGGAGAAGAAGAATCAGTTTGCGTCTACTACAAAAGTACCTTGTGGCCCATGATAAAGTACAAATCAAACACAGGTTGGTTCTGCTTTGCTGTGATCTACTTAAAATCATTGTGTCATTCAAAATGTATTCAAATAATTCAAGTTATCTTTCCTGACATTTCTTCTTCATGCTTCCCTCTTAAAAGCCTGAACTAAAAAAAAAAGATTAAAAAAAATAGAGGAGGAAAACATGAACGACATAGAGAACAGGGCGCTCTGTGTTAGAGAGGTGAAAGTTAATGTTAATAAATCCACTGAACATCCCGTGGTTGTTGTGTTGCTATGACGCTGACACAAGACTTCAATTAAAGCTCTGACTCACTGGCCACACACACACACACACACACTCACACACACACATGCAGTCATCGTGCAGACAGGCCTATTGATTTCTGTGGTAACACCGTCCTGTCACCACATACAGCGTGAGTCTACCTCTGTGACCTCTTCTCCCTTCCTCTCCTTCCCTCCTCTATACATGTGTAAATGTGACACTTGACACCCCCCTCTCTCCTCTCTCCCCTCTGCCACCTCCCCCCCTTTCTTATCGTCTCTCATTACCACCGCTACTTCGCTTTCTCCTGCTGCTTGTATTTTATCCCTTCTCATTTCAGCTTCACCTCCCTCCACTCCTATTTCCTCGACCTTTTCCTCACCTCCTTCTTTTCCTTCATCCCTCCACCCTTGTCCCTTTTTTCCCCTAAAAGGTTTGTTGTCATGATGAGAGAGGGAGTGATTGGAGACATGTGGGGGGGGGGACACAGGCCTTCTGTTTTTCTTTTTTTTTCTTTTTTTTTATTCACTGTTTTGCCAGTGCTGCAAAGAGAATTGCAGACCCATTGAAAAATCCCGCATGTAACACAGGAGCAGACATACGCAGATAAAAAAAAAGGACAAATAAGAGAATGTCTCATGAATCCCCAAGAGAGCGAGGTAGAGGAGGGAACAGAGATACCCCGCTGTGTTCAGGAGCTGCTCACCAGCCATGCCAACACATGCACAAAAAAGAACAAGAGAAAGAAAACAGAAACCACAGATTCAAGGACAACTAAGAGAGGGAAGAATTATTCAAAGAAACATCAACAGTCTCCAAAAGCTTAAGAATTGTACATTGTAGAAGATTGTACATTAATTCTACTTAAGGCTATATGTCACATCTTACTTGCTGCAGGTTTTGGTACATGTTACCGCATAAAGGGAGCAGAGAGAGCCTGAAACTGGTGCAGATGATGCAACTTCCTATGTATCTACTTGTACACAGTTATTTAAAGTTTTTTTTAAATCACTGAAGAAGCAGTCACAACTTCACCAACTCACCATGTTGCATGAAGAGTGAAACGTGTCTAATTTGTCAATAAAATTATTTTCATACGACAAAAGTTGCTGGAGCTTTTTGACCTTTTTTTTATTTATTTTTTTAAGGCATCAATCTATTTCTGATTACAATAAAGAGCTGTCCGTATTCTCTGAACTGTAAATCTATTATTCAGTTACATTTCAAGTCTGTATTTGATCATTAATATTATCTTTACAGTATGAAACTATGGAACTATGGTTAGGAAATGATCTCTTTAATAATAATAATACCAATAGTAAGTCATTTCTAGTTATAGTTGTTGACATTTGTTCAGTTGGATGATATCGTCAGTAAAGGAAGGGACATTTTTTATTATTGTCTTACTAAACTTTAACTAATTGATTTATTTTTGCTGTTTTTAGAAAACTGACTTGAGTGTCAACACACACAAACTACCTGTACCTGTACTGCTTTGTACCTGTGCTATTCTATTGAGTTATCTGTTACATATCTGAGAATCTGATGAATAAGTCACTTAACACGTCTTGATCTGTTGAATGTCTAGAACTGTGGAGTAAAAGTAAAAGAGTGTTTGAGTGAGGGAATAAATAAAAGGAGTGTTTTGCAGCGCTTCAGGTCTCCAGGATTCCCTACCCCGGCTCCCCCTTTACCACCTCTCTCCCTCTTTCTCCCCTCCAGCCGGAGGAAAACTCTTCCATTCCCTGAATTCCTCTCACATTCCTGCTCTGGGTTTAACTCCTTTACCTCTACATTACCTCCTCCTCCTCATTGCCCCATGGCGCTCTGTCTGTCAGGCCATCTCCTCTTCTTTACCTCTATTGCTTCTTCCTTTGCTTTTTCTCGCAGGGCTCTCTCTTCTCCCCTCTCTCTTTCTGTCTCTATTTCGCCCCTTCCCTCCTCCCTCCTTCCTTGCTCTTACCCAGCATGCTCCAGTAGGCCAGTGGAGGCAGGGGGCTCGCCTGAACCCTCAACCCCCAGCAGGGGCCCTCCAGCTCAGCCTTGCTGGCTGGCAGGCTGCTTGGCACACCTCCAGCATGAACACACACACACACACACACACACACACACACACACACACACACACACACACACACACACACACAGGTTTTTCCCTCTCTCCCTGCTTGCTGTTTCTTTCCGGCTTCTCTCTCTCAGCTAGTGTTCAGCCTTTTCTTATCAACCTTTTTTCCGTTCCTTCTTTCAGTTTCCATCTTATAATAGCTCACACAGATAGAAAACAGGATAATCATTACAACACAATT
The DNA here is from genome assembly GCF_963584025.1 of Labrus mixtus. Taxonomy (NCBI): domain Eukaryota; kingdom Metazoa; phylum Chordata; class Actinopteri; order Labriformes; family Labridae; genus Labrus; species Labrus mixtus. The sequence goes on along the minus strand of NC_083633.1, from coordinate 14,608,138 downwards.
TTAAATAAACACAAGAATTTAGCAGAGTCATATAAGCCCCTCTTCCAACGTTCAATTTATTCTTATTCATGTCCTTTTTTCAGTCTTTGCACGCATCATATGAAAATAACCGCCAGCTACGGATACAAGTTTCCATGTCAGACATGTTGTGAATTTTCCAGCTAAGTACCCGCAAAGCTTTCATCCTAACTCTTGTGGGAACTAAAACTTGAATGTGATCAACTAAAACACCGATGGTTACAGAGTTTCTATTTCAGGTGGTCATTCCAGTCTCAATGGGATTTTAAACCATATGGAAGAAAAAGTACCAAAGTATCATCAGATTTTCAATACGAATATAAAAAGCTATGTCCTTCATTGTCAACTGATCTTAAACTCAATGAACACAAAGCTGATCAAATGAGGGAAGTTACTCACAACACACCAAAACACTTTTTTTTTTAGACATTGCACTAACTCTGATGGATTTATCTACGTCTTTTTCATACTAAATTGGCACTGCATGAAATGAAAAAAGAACAGAGCAGAATACAGAATTGAATATGAAACAGTTTGAATTTACAATGAAGTGCAGATTTTGTCTTTTCCATTTTTTTTTAAAAACTGCCAAAAAAAACACATGAAACATTAATGTGTGAGAGACGGAAAGGAGAGAGAGAGAGAGAGAGAGAGAGAGGGAGAGAGAGAGAGAGAGAGAGAGAGGGAGAGAGAGAGGGAGAGAGAGAGGCCCTCGGTAATGTGGTATTTCCTTTTTAGCTTTTTCGACAAGGGACGGGGGAATGGCTAGTGCCCTCGTTTTCAGTAAGTGCACACAAAAAGCGCACACACATACACATAGTGAGCTACTTTAATGACCCTTACATCCGGCCTTAGGCACTGGAGCCTCAGAGAGAGAGACAGACGGACAGACAGAGAGAGAGAGAGGGAGAGAGAGAGAGAGATAGAGAGAGGGAGAGGGAGGGAGAGAGAGAGAGAGGGAGAGAGAGAGAGAGATAGAGAGAGGGAGAGGGAGGGAGAGAGAGAGAGAGAGAGAGAGAGAGAGAGAGAGAAACAGAAAAAATATAGATAGACAGATAGTGAGTGTGGGATAAGGTGGGAGTTGAGCTGTAAATTCAGACAGGTATGCACTGAGGGTCAAAGGTGAGGGTTCACAGCCCTGACACACACACACACACACACACACACACACACACACACACACACACACACACACACACACACACACACACACACACACACACACACACACACACACCCACAAACACACACACATGAACACACAAAGCTGTGGGAGTTCAACGGGAGGTTAGACCTTCAGGCTCCGGGGCTCAAACAGAGAGAGAGAGAGAGAATTCATAAGCAGCTGATTCAGCCTGCTACTGACCGGTGTAATTACAGCAGATGTTGAAGGAAAAAAGGAAGCGGGAACTTTCAGTAACACAGAAAGTTACAGAAAGGATTCAGATTCTAAAGCTGAATCTGATTCTAAATGAGGAGATATTAGGTAGTTTAGAGGATTTTGTTAAAAAAAAAAGAGATACAAAATGAGGGACAAAGGGAGGAAGACAGAAAGTTCTGAGTGAAGGACAATGTCTCTTTTACAGCTCGAGCAACAGCTGAAGATGTTACTGTGTCTCCAGACTGTCTACTCATACACACACATACACACACACACACACACACACACACACACACACACACACACACACACACACACACAGCCCTGACCTTGCTGATGGCAGCTGTTGACGTCACTCTTTGCCCCGTTCAGAGCTACAAACTCCCCACTATTCACACACACACACACACACACACACACACACACACACACACACACTGGGTAAACAGGTTTACATAGACAAGATCTATTAATGTATCCTGAATTAGGGAAACTAACAAAAACACAAAATTATTAAGAACAGATTCCACGGATGCATATTTAAGTAAAGGAACCAATATTGTAAGAAAAATAATCTCATATTCGACTCTGCTTGATGATCACACTTTCTGGTTAGCTATTTACTGAGATCAGTGAAAGGACAGCAGTTCAGTCTTGGCTTTACTTGCTGTGTAGTTTCATATTATAGGTGCCTGGGTTATTTGCAGTTGAGGCATTCTACTGCCGTCATAAACTGTGTGACTGCTGCTCTTTCACTCTGACTCACCATCTCACATATCTTCCAAAACCACAGCGCCCAACGTGGGGCTCGAACCCACGACCCTGAGATTAAGAGTCTCATGCTCTACCGACTGAGCTAGCCGGGCTGCTATAACAGTGGACCACAAGGGTGTTTCAAAAAAATGACTCATAGTAGACTGCTTCTCATCTTTTGGTTGATTTCTAGTTTAGATCTTCCTCCTGCACACATGAATTTAAAAGGTAAACCAACAGAAAGAAGTTGAAGACCCTCAGTTTTATCAGACATTGTGTTACTGTACTGTCTGGAAGTAATCATAAATTGTAAAGAGAAAAAGGTTGCTAGACACAACACGAGAGCTGATGGGTGAAACATGACAGAACGAGCGAATTCAAAATGTTGAACTTTACATTTGAATTGATCTATCACTAGCCCTATCGGAGTTTGATACCGCAACAGCGCTGTAAAGAAGCTCCTCCGTCGTTACATCTTTGAACATTCATATTGATTCCGAAACAGTGAAATGAGGGTTTCTGTGAATTCAGCTCAACATACACACACACACAGCACGATTTGACCTCGCTGGCTCCGGCGATCCTGTCTCGCCGATCCTATCTCACCCCTGTAACATCCCCCCCCCCCCCCAGGTAAAGGCGAGATATCACAGGGACGTAAATAACAGGCAGTCTGAATAAGGCTAGTGAGGAGGAGATTAGATCAAATCCGGGAGAATGGTTACATACTAAAGGAAAGGGAGATATACCTGTAAGGTAATAAAACTTGCAAGTTAAAGTACTGTCAGGAGTGGGATTTGAACCCACGCCTCCATGTGGAGACCAGAAGTCCCTTTAACTCAGGAAGGAGTCAGTCCTTGAGTCTGGCGCCTTAGACCGCTCGGCCATCCTGACTGCTGGAAGCCTGAGAGCTTATGCTGCCAATTCAAAGATATTTACAGCCCTGTTCCACCTCGTCTGCAGTGTAAGAGAATTAAAGTCTATTCAGCCACCCTGACAAGTGACCAAATGCACAGTCTGTCAGTAAATCTATGGCTTCAGTTTACATTGACTGGTTGATGTAGTTTGCTATAATGACTTCAACGTTTTCACTATTCTATAAAATGAGAAAGAAAAGCAGGCATTACATCTGTTTGTCTGTGCTGTGTCAACAAGACTTTACTCTTCCATGTTCAAAGGTTCAACTCCACTAAACATCAAACAAGCAGGTTAAAAGCATGTCAGGAGTGGGATTTGAACCCACGCCTCCACGTGGAGACCAGAAGTCCCTCTAACTCAGGAAGGAGTAAGTCCTTGAGTCTGGCGCCTTAGACCACTCGGCCACCCTGACTCACTAAAGTCATGAGGATTTCATAGTATGTGAAAAAGGGCATGGAAGGAAAAGTGTGAGCCAACATTGCTTCTTCAAAATGCCTCCCAAAGACTCACATAACATTTATTATGATAATGTTTATTATTACATTCCATTAAACTATCCAAAAATAGAGAAACTTGTCTTTGCAGAGGCACGGAGATAGCAAAATAGTTTCCAATGTAAAACACCTCAATGACACTCAGAACATGACATCATTTAACTTCCATTTTTCAATGCCTGACTCAATCTGTTATCTCTTTAAGTAAAAAAAAGGTAGAATCCCGATTCCTTGAGGTCGCTCTAACTTAGTCTGAAAACATCTCTTTCCAAAGGTTTGTCGTCACTCAAGGTAAAAATCTGTGTCAGGAGTGGGATTTGAACCCACGCCTCCATGTGGAGACCAGAAGTCCCTTTAGCTGAGGAAGGAATCAGTCCTTGAATCTGGCGCCTTAGACTGCTTGGCGATCCTGACCGCTGGAAGCCTGAGGGCTTATGCTGCCCAATTCAAAGATATTTACAGCCCTGTTACACCTCGTCTGCAGTGTAAGAGAATTAAAGTCTATTCAGCTGTTTTCCAGTTGACACAGAAATAGAAACACTATCTGATAAAGAAAAAGCTTAACGGTGGTAAACAGATACTCTACAGGAAAAAGATGATGAGCGCAATGATGAGGTGTACTCATGTTGTTGGGTTATTGTGTTGCCGAGGTTCTCATGATGTGTTTTGTTGTTGGGTATTTTACTGTTGTTAGTCGTCTTTTGTTTTTTAGCTCTTTTGATTTGTTCTGTTTTTTGTATATCAATGCACTTTGTAAACCCTTGTTTTTAAAGAGGCTATAAAAGATGGTAGACACTACACAATGGCAGGATAACTTCACTTAAATGAACAAGTGAATGACTTTGATTAAGTTAATTTCTGTAGAATGGAGGTGTGAGGTAGGTTCATTAACATGATTGGAAAGATACTGACAACAGTTCATTGTATTTTGTTAAACAGCAGAAGTGTTGTGTTGCTGAGACCTGAAAGATAAAACAACCTTTGTCAGGAGTGGGATTTGAACCCACGCCTCCATGGGGAGACCAGAAGTCCCTTTAACTCAGGAAGGAGTCAGTCCTTGAGTCTGGCGCCTTAGACCACTCGGCCATCCTGACGATGAAAGATCTGTCAGTGCATCTATGATGTGAACTGATTTGACCTGTTCATGATTTTAAAGGATTACGTTTCGGTAATTTGTCCTTTCTTGTTACAAAAGTAAAAGCAACAAGATCGTGTCTTACACCTAAATTATCAATCTTTATGCATAAAATGGATTTCTGTAAAGACAGTGTCAGGAGTGGGATTTGAACCCACGCCTCCATGTGGAGACCAGAAGTCCCTTTAACTCAGGAAGGAGTCAGTCCTTGAGTCTGGCGCCTTAGACCGCTCGGCCACCCTGACTGCTGAGCTACAAACATCACAGAATCCATGAGAACTCAGAAGGTCTTTCATACATATGATGTCATTCTAGCGTCATATATTTATTCACATTTGATTGGTGTTGACTAGAATTTCCCCAAGGATTTCTATCTCTCTATCTACCTATCCATCTATCTATCTATCTATCTATCCATCTGATGGATGGACTGATGGCCTGCTGAGTAGACAGACAGGTGAAGGATGGATGGATGGAGGATGGAGGAGGGGGTTCGACGTCTTTGATCCTCCCTGCAGAAATAATCAACAAAGCCCTGAAGCAGGCCAGCTAGACCTAAATAAGTGTTTGTCAGCTCGGTGTGTGTGTGTGTGTGTGTGTGTGTGTGTGTGTGCGCACGCCGTAGGGTTTTCTGGCTGCATGCCAAGACCAGCTCCCATCAGGAGAGAGATCAAAGGCTCCCTTTCTCTCTTTTTCCCCTCTATCTCTCTATCGAACTCGCTCGCTCGCTCATATTTCTCACACTCCTTCCTCCCCCTCATCTCTCTCTCTCTCTCTCTCCCTCTCTCTCCCTCTCTTGAAAACACTCGTTATTGCTGCACGTGATTTCTTCGACATTCTCTTTCCTTTTTACCTGAGGGCTGAGGTGAGAACCGTTTCCTATTCAAAACAGGGACAAGGAGAAGAAAAAGTAAAGTAGAAACTGCTGGTTGCATTAAACACATGCACCCTCACACACACAAACATACAGACGCAAAAACTACCGACCAGTGCTTCAAAGCCCAGGACAGGTGGTCATGGGAGCAATTGTTCTTGCAGGTGTGTCAGTGTGTCAGTGTGTCAGTGTGTCTGTGTGTGTGAGTGTGTGAGTGTGTCTTGTTGGTTCACTGTCTGGTCTCGCCATTATGCCCTAATTGAGACA